>NC_088405.1:43040166-43340166 GCF_034236695.1 Oncorhynchus nerka | reverse complement strand
GTTGAGATAAGGCGGGGCTTTACCTAGCAGAGACTTGTGTATATAACCTGTAGCCAGTGGGTTTGGCGACGAGTATGAAGCGAGGGCCAACCAACGAGAGCATACAGGTCGCAGTGGTGGTTAGTGTATGGGGCTTTGGTGACTAAACGGATGGCACTGTGATAGACCGGTGCGGGCAGTGATCGATTTGAGTAGTATGCATTTAGTTTTACTTGCGTTTAAGAGCAGTTGGGGGGCCACGGAAGGAGAGTTGTATACCTCGTCTGGAGGTAAGTTAACACTGTCCAAAGAGGGGCCAGAAGTATACAGAATGGTGTCGTCTGCGTAGAGGTGGATCAGAGAATCACCAGCAGCAAGAGCGACATCATTGACGTATACAGAGAAGAGAGTCGGCCCGAGAATTGAACCCTGTGGCACCCCCATAGCGACTGCCAGAGGTCCGGACAACAGGCCCTCCGATTTGACACACTGAACTCTATCAGAGAAGTAGTTGGTAAACCAGGCGAGGCAATCATTTGAGAAACCAAGGCTGTCGAGTCTGCCAATAAGAATGTGGTGATTGACAGAGTCGAAAGCCTTGGCCAGGTCGATGAATACGGCTGCACAGTAATGTCTCTTATCGATGGCGGTTATGATGTCGTTTAGGACCTTGAGCGTGGCTGAGGTGCACCCATGACCAGCTCTGAAACCAGATTGCATAGACATGACTCAAGTCACGTTACCATGGTAATCTCCCACCCTTAAAGGGGCAGGTGCCATGTTTCGTCTCTTCTGTGTTCTTTTGGTTAAAAGACTGGTCACAAAAAATGAAATTAAACAGTATACCACAATTCTTCTTACTAGTAATACATGTATTGTTTTAGAAACATTACAAAGCATGTTCTTTCCTGTTTTGTTAGTGTAATTGTAGGGGGAGGGATGTTTGGCTGGTTAAAAATCTGAGTGGCTGGTGGTCCAAAAATGTAATGTTATGCCCTGCGTTCGGCTACTGAACGGGGCTCTGGTTTGTATATACTGAGTGTGTCTCTTATGTCCCAGGCTGTCCGAGTCACCAAGCCCAAAATCCCAGAGGCCATCAGGAGAAACTTTGAGCTCATGTGAGTGTTCTCACTCTTTCTTTTTCTCTTCAGTTCTCTCTCTATCATTTGTCCAGTGTCTCACTCTATTTTTTAGTTCTTTCTATAAACCTCACTTTGTGTGTGTGTAACCTCTCTCTCTCTCTCACTGTGTGTGTAGGGAGGGGGAGAAGACTCGTCTGTTGGTAACAGTTCAGACTCAGAAGGTTGTGGAGAAAGAAGCTGAGACTGAGAGGAAGAAAGCCGTCATCGGTAACATAGCAACACTCCATCTCATTAGTAGACACACTTACAGTACACAACCAGTTGTGTATCTGAAATAACTGGAGAGCTAAGTGGAGCTAATAAACCGTAACACTATATACTCTTCTTTTCCCCACCGCACACCGCTGTCTTTCTCTCAGAGGCTCAGAAGGTGGCTGAAGTAGCACAGATTCATTTCCAACAGAAGGTGATGGAGAAAGAGACTGAGAAGAGGATCTCTGAAATAGAGGGTGTGTGTGTGTGTGTGTGTGTGTGTGTGTGTGTGTGTGTGTGTGTGTGTGTGTGTGTGTGCATATTAATGAACTCTGTGTCTATTTCAGACACTGCTTTCTTGGCAAAAATGAAGGCCAGGGCTGATGCAGAGTATTATACAGCCGCTAAGTTTGCTGAAGCTAACAGGGTAAGACATGTCTATATATAAATATATATATATACACACACACACACACACACACTGACATCATCTCTCTCCCATCTTTCCAGTTGAAGTTAACACCCGAGTACCTTGAGTTGATGAAGTACCAGGCGATAGCAGCCAACAGTAAGATCTACTTCGGCCAGGACATCCCTAACATGTTTGTCGAGGGACACAGCCCTACCCAGGACCCTGAGCCCCCGAAAGCCTCTGAACAGGCTAAGATCCGAGACTAGCTGTCTGTCTGTCTGTCAGTTGAAGGGTTTGAGGGACAAAGGAATGTGTGAGGAGTCATTCCCCTAATTGGGGTGCGTAAAGGCTTTAGTTTTAATTCTATCGGCCAGAGAGGGGGAGGGAGAAGGGGGATTGGTAAAGAAGGATGGGGAGAGGAAGGAGTGAGCGAGATGCATGGAAAGAGAAATTCAGAAAAAAGTGAGAGGGGGGTGGGGGGGGTCGCAGGGCGAGGGCGAGCGGGTCTGTCTACACCTGTGTTGAGCAGGCAGTCGGTGGGAAGGATCAGTAGAGGCATTAATACTGATATCTGGCCTGGGTTGAGTGTTAGGCAGGTGGCTCTCAGTCGCCCTGCTCTACATGTGCAGCTTTGCATCGGATGGCTTTGTTTTTTGGAATTGTATGATTTTTGTTGTTGTTTGATGCTTTATGCAAAATAATGAATTTAAATTGAACTTGAACATTAAGTTCAGCCTTACTGTCTAATTTGTTTTTAGCTTAACTAGAATGTAAAGAAGGCAACACTAATTCTCAACTAAAGGGTTTCTGGTTCTGATTCTAAATGGGGTTGGGTGTATTGGTACTCTGGTCTCTTTCTAGTCATCCACAGTTTGTGTGTTTGCACGTGTGAGAGAGCAAGAAAGGGGTATGTGTGTGCGAGACTGAGGGAGAGCGAAAGGAAACGAGAAATTGTTTGTGAGCCCATACTCCATTCTTACCCCAGAGCAGATCTGAGCCAGGACAATGAGACACTACAAACATTCAGTCTGTCTGTCGGCACACATGGGTTGGACTTCTCGTAAGCGCAGAAACACCCGGTGGAACTCCTTAGAACTTATGTATGTATGGGGGGGGAGGGACTGAGTAAAAATAGTTGTTTTTCTGTAGTGGGCCTAAGGGCTGCAAGAGGACTGGCTTGTATTGCCATTCTTAGCTAAAGGGCTTCTGGGTAGTGTAGTCTTGGTGTGTATTTTCAGTCGGGAATCTAGTGTCAGTGGAATAGTTGTAGTTAGATGGGTTGATTCTCTGTTTGAGGCTGAGGTTAAACGAATGATCTAGGATCAGTTAAACTGGCTGGCAGAAGGACACTGAAGTCAGACTTGCCCTTTATTTTCTTTCTGTTTACTGTGAAACACCTCCAGTAGAGAATACAGGACTACTAATACAAGGGCTGTTGACGGTTTGCCTGGAACCACTACACTGTATGTCGGCCATGTGTGGCTATTGAATGCAAAACCAGACAAACCGGCTCCGACTACATTGACACAGGTAGAGCGGAAGGCCGATGCTTTTCTTGCGCCATCGTTCCGTTCAAACTGAGCTGGCTCTAATATTTTATTTTCACATGGTCCATTTCAAAGTTTTCAGCATAATTCCAGGCCAACAACTATGGTTGTGTAACCAGGCCAGCTCAGTACATCTTGATTTTACTTCACTCAGTTCAGCTCAGTAGTTTTTAGTTTGTATTTAGTAGGTAGAGAGGTAGCGTTTAGTGTTAACTCTCAGGAAAGAGCTTGAGGTGACTAGTGACTTGGGCAGACAGCGTCATACTGTATTTTTATATATATATATATATATATATACACACACACATGTATATCTATATATACACACGTGTATATCTATATATAGGTGTATAACTATATGGCTTGTATATCCCTATATGGTTCTTTATACAGAATGGCTGTAGTGCCACCTTCAGGCTCAGAAATTACAGGCGTAGGAATTGACAGGCTTACAGAGATAGACTTCAGTAAAGCTACTCGGGCACTTCAGTAGATTAACCACCACTTCCAGGGAAACTACTCTGGAGGAGTGTAACACAGTGGGTTCACAGAGTTAGCCAGCGAACTTTGAGAAACGCTCAGATGTAGGCTAGCTCTTGAATTTCCGGTTTGTTAAGAAAGAAACTCTATCAGTCGTTTGGAATGTTGAGTGAGTCAGTTACTGTGCCAATTTCAAGTGTATATAAACTTGAACATATGAATCCAGAATATTTAGGAAAGTTAGCTGGCGAACTCCTTCAATCCTGCCCTGTGACATCACGCTACCGTGCTGCTGTTTACTGTACTTGATCTCACCAATCGTCTTTCTCCTATGGCATTGGTGGTGGGTGTAAATTAGAAAATGCAGAAAAGGATGGAATTCAATTTGTCATGGAAATAATTAACAAGTTTTTGTGAATGTTACTTTTGTACAATTTTCATAATTTGAACTGTCTTATTTTAAAAGATTTATATGCAAAAAAAAGTTCAAGTTTTGACAATGTTCGAATATGTAAAATAAAACCTATTTTGATACCACAATGTGTGTCTGTGTGTGATTTAAGACTGCAGCCTGAAGCTGGGTTTTGTCTAGGCACAAAATGGATGAAAATAGTCGGGAAACGGAGTGAGTGAAACGAGGTAGCCTACATCCTGAAAATGCTGGTTTTCATTTTATGTTGTACATTTTAAAAACAGTGTGCCCTAGTGCCAGTGAAGTAAAAATGTTAAAGTACTACTTAAGTCATTTTTGAAGGTATATGAACTTTTACTAAACTAAAATAATGTACTTTTTACTCCATACATTTTCCCTGACACCCAATAGTACTCATTACATTTTGAATGCTTAGCAGGACAGGATAATTGTCCACTTCATACACTTAACAAGGGAACATCCCTGGTCATCCCTACTGCCTCTGATCTGGTGGACTCACTAAACACGAATGCTTCATTTATAAATTACAGTTTATTTTGAAAGTATTGAGCCCTCTTGACTTTCCACACTTTGTTACAGCTTTATTCTAAAATGGATTTAATAATTTTTTTCCTCCCATAAATCTACAAACAATACTCCATAATTATTAAGCAAACATGGGTTTTTAGACATTTTTGCAATTGTATTAAAATATCACATTTACATAAGTATTCAGACCCTTTATTCAGTACTTTGTTGAAGCACCTTTGTCAGTGATTACAGCCTCAAGTCTTTTGGTCTGATGCTACAAGCTTGGGACAACCTGTATTTGGGGAGTTTCTCCAATTTTTCTTTTACAGATCTTCTCAAGCTCTGTCAGGTTGGATAGGGAGCGTTGCTGCACAGCTATTTTCAGGTCTCTCCAGAGATGTTAGTCCGGGTTCTGGCTGGGCCACTCGCGAACATTCAGAGACTTATCCCGAAGCAACTCCAAGTGGCTGTCGTGCCATTTACTGAGGAGTGACTTCTGTCTGGCCAGTCTACCATAAAGACCTGATTGGTGGAGTGCTGCAGAGATGGTTGTCTTTCTGGAAGGTTCTCCCATCTCCACAGAGGAACTATGGAGCGCTGTCAGATTGACCATCGGGTTCTTGGTCACCTCCCTGAACCTGCTCGGTTCTAGAATGAGTTTGGGTGGTTCCAAACTTCTTCCATTTAAGAATTGATGGAGGCCACTGTTTTCTTGGGGACCTTCAATGCTTCTTCCCCAGATCTGTGTCGCGACACAATCCTGTCTCTGAGCTCTACGGACAATTCCTTCGACCTCAGGGCTTGTCTTTTGCTCTGACATGCACTGTCAACTGTGGGACCTTTTTATATACAGTCGTGGCCAAAAGTTTTGAGAATGACACAAATATTAATTCCCACAAAGTTTGCTGCTTCAGTGTCTAGATATTTTTGTCAGATGTTACTATGGAATACTGAAGTATAATTACAAGCATTTTATAAGTGTCAAAGGCTTTCATTGACAATTACATGAAGTTGATGCAAAGAGTCAATATTTGCAGTGTTGACCCTTCTTTTTCAAGACCTCTGCAATCTGCCCTGACATGCTGTCAATTGACTTCTGGGCCACATCCTGACTGATGGCAGCCCATTCTTGCATAATCAATGCTTGGAGTTTGTCAGAATTTGTGGGGTTTTGTTTGTCCACCCGCCTCTTGAGGATTGACCATAAGTTCTCAATTGGATTAAGGTCTGGGGAGTTTCCTGGCCATGGACACAAAATATCAATGTTTTGTTTCCTGAGCCTTAGTTATCACTTTTGCCTTATGGCAAGGTGCTCCATCATGCTGGAAAAGGCATTGTTCATCACCAAACTGTTCCTGGATGGTTGGGAGAAGTTGCTCTCGGAGGATGTGTTGGTACCATTCTTTATTCATGGCTGTGTTCTTAGGCAAAATTGTGAGTGAGCCCACTCCCTTGGCTGAGAAGCAACCCCACACATGTTCTCAGGATGCTTTACTGTTGGCATGACACAGGACATTAGTCCTGTAGCTCTCACCTTGTCTTGTCCGGACAAGCTTTTTTCCGGATGCGCCAAACAATTGGAAAGGGGATTCATCAGAGAAAATGACTTTACCCCAGTCCAATCCCTGTACCTTTTGCAGAATATCATCAGTCTGTCCCTGATGAGAAGTGGCTTCTTTAGTGCCCACCAGGCCATCCTCAAAATCTTCGTCTCACTGTGCGTGCAGATTCACTCACACCTGCCTGCTGCCCTTCCTGAGCAAGCTCTGTACTGGTGTTGGCCCCGATCCCGCTGCTGAATCAACTTTGGGAGATGGTCCTGGCACTTGCTGGACTTTCTTGGGCTACCTGGAGCCTTCTTCACAACAATTGAACCGCTCTCCTTGAAGTTCTTGGTGATCCGATAAGTGGTTGATTTAGGTGCAATCTTACTGGCAGCAATATCCTTACCTGTGAAGCCCTTTTTGTGCAAAGATGACGGCACGTGTTTCCTTGCAGGTAACCATGGCTGACAGAAGAAGAACAATGATTCCAAGCACCACCCTCCCTTTGAAGCTTCCAGTCTGTTCGAACTCAATCAGCATGACAGAGTGATCTCCAGCCTTGTCCTCGTCAACACTCACACCTGTGTTAACGAGAGAATCACTGACATGTCAGCTGGTCCTTTTGTGGCAGGGCTGAAATGCAGTGGAAATGTTTTTGGGGGATTCAGTTCATTTGCATGGAAAAGCGGGACTTTGCAATTAAATGCAATTCATCTGATCACACTTCATAACATTCTGGAGTATATGCAAATTGCCATCATACAAACTGAGGCAGCAGACTTTGAAAATTAATATTTGTGTCATTCTCAACTTTTGGCCACGACTGTAGACGGGTGTGTTTCTTTCCAAATCATGTCCAGTCAATTGAATAAAACTACAGGTGGACTTCAATCAAGTTATAGAAATATCTCAAGGATGATCAATGGGAAAAAGATTCACCTTAGCTCAATTTCTATTCTCATAGTAAAGAGTCTGAATACTTATGTAAATAAGGTATTTCGGTTTATTTACTTAAAAAAAAAAAAATGTAAACAGTTCTAAACTTGTTTTCGCTTTGTTAATATGGGTTATGTGTAGATTGAGGAAATCAATTAATGTAATCCATTTTAGAATAAGGCTGTAACGTAACAATGTGGAAAAGGTCAAGGGGTCTGAATACTTTCCGAATACACTCTAAATTAGTTTTTATATTTGATTTATTACAGAGGTCGAGACCTGTGTCCTCATCCATAGCTATGGCCCTAGCAGGTGGTCCGCAGCCAGATCTCAAAAAAGGGAAGACATCCTCCCTCATATGGTACCCTTACTGCAGGTTCATCCTGACATGACCCTCCAGCATGACAATGCCACCAGCAATACTGCTCGTTCTGTGCGTGATTTCCTGCAAGACAGGAATATCAGTGTTCTGCCATGGCCAGGGAAGATCCCATTGAGCACGTCTGGGACCTGTTGGATCAGAGGGTGAGGGCTAGGGCAATTACCCCAGAAATGTCAGAGGACTTGCAAGTGCCTTGGTGGAAGAGTGGGGTAACATCTCACAGCAAGAACTGGCAAATCTGGTGCCGTCCACGAGGAGGAGATGCACTGCAATACTTAATGCAGCTGGTGGCCACCCCAGATACTGACTTACTTTTGATTTTAACCCCCCTCCTTTGTTCAGTGACACATTATTCCATTTCTGTTAGTCACATGTCTGTGGAACTTGTTCAGTTTGTCTCAGTTGTTGAATCTTATGTTCACACAAATATTTACATGTTAAATTTGCTGAAAATAAATGCAGTTGACAGTGAGAGGATGTTTCTTTTTTTATATTACATTTATTTTATTTGTTTAATTCTTGACATTTAGGGCCTGATTTAGCTGATATCTGTTTGTAGTTATTCCCCTTTAAAAAAACAGCCCCATCCCACAATGACATCTCATTCATGAAGTGTCCAGATTTTTTGGGTGGGCAAACAACGTTCATTACATTTCTATTTGTTTCCATAGGCACCAATTAAAGTTTCAATCTGCAACATATTCTTACATTTAAAATAGATCAAGCAATGGCAAAAACAAACCAAGGACTTCTGAGCACAGAAAACGATCTGGAGCGTAGTGGTCCTCTTGGTGTGATGGGTCAGATCTGCAGTGAAGACAATCAGTGCATTAAAACTTGATCAAGTTCAGATTTTAAAAGCAAACTAGTCAATTACATTTATGAAGAAACTTTGGACTCGGCCAGTGATGTGCAGGCAGGTTAGGCTAAAAAGAACAAATTAAATATAATTAAATATAGTTTTGATTAATAATACTTTTGTCATGTTTTTTTCTGCATGATAAAATCCCCCACAAAATTGTAAGATTTTTTAAATTTTATTTTAACAATACAAAACATACACATTCAAACGACAATCTACAGAGACACACAAACATCCACAACATCGCCCCTGCCCAGACCCACCTGCTCACACCCAGCGCCCACATCACTCTTGATGTTTCTCTCTATCATGCACAATCGTTCAACATTTAGATGATAAAGCATTTGACCTTTCCATTGTGTTAACAATGGAGGATTGGTTTATTTTACGTTTTTAAGTGTACATTTTTTTCAAGATGATTGACGAGAAAAGTATCGTCCAACCCATGGGTATGTCACTGCTAGGACTGTTACGGTGACCCTATTACTGCTACACCGGAGGTCACGGGGTCATAACTGCGTGGCCATGCACGCCTCCAACTCAATCAAGTTTGCAGATGACACTACAGTGGTAGGCTTGATTACCAACAATGACGAGACGGCCTACAGGGAGGAGGTGAGGGCCCTCGGAGTGTGGTGTTAGGAAAATAACCTCACACTCAACGTCAACAAAACAAAGGAGATGATCGTGGACTTCAGGAAACAGCAGAGGGAGCACCACCCTATCCACATTGACGGGACAGTAGTGGAGAAGGTGGAAAGTTTTAAGTTCCTTGGCGTACACATCACGGACAAACTGAAATGGTCCACCCACACAGACAGCGTGGTGAAGAAGGAGCAACAGCGCCTTTTCAACCTCAGGAGGCTGAAGAAATTTGGCTTGTCACCAAAAACACTCACAAACTTTTACAGATGCACAATCGAGAGCATCCTGTCGGGCTGTATCACCGCCTGGTACGGCAACTGCTCCGCACACAACCGTAAGGCTCTCCAGAGGGTAATGAGGTCTGCGCAACGCTTCACTGGGGGCAAACTACCTGCCCTCCAGGACACCTACACCACCCGATCACAGGAAGGCCAAAAAGATCATCAAGGACAACAACCACCCGAGCCACTGCCTGTTCACCCCGCTATCATCCAGAAGGCAAGTTCAGTACAGGTGCATCAAAGCTGGGACCGAGAGACTGAAAAACAGTTTCTATCTCAAGGCCATCCGACTGTTAAACAGCTATCACTAACATTGAGTGGCTGCTGCCAACTCAAATCTCTAGCCACTTTAATAATTAAACATTTGATGTAATAAACGTATCACTAGTCACTTTAAACAATGCCACTTTATATAATGTTTACATACCCTACATTACTCATCTCATATGTATATACTGTACTCTATACCATCTACTGCATCTTGCCTATGCCGTTCTGCCATCGCTCATCCATATATTTATATATACATAGTCTTATTCATTCCTTTACACTTGTGTGTAAAAGGTAGTTGTTGTGAAATTGTTAGATTGCTTGTTAGATATTACTGTATGGTCATTACTAGAAGCACAAGCATTTCGCTACACTCGCATTAACATCTGCTAATTATGTGTATGAGACCAATAAAATTGGATTTGATTTGATGACGGCAGTCAAATTCCTTGTGACCATTTATTCACTGTAATTAGGCTTCTCCAAGCTCTGATGCTGCTGCTGGTCATTAGTAGCCTACCAAACTTGCTAACTGCCTGGTACTCAGCACTCTGTTGTCCCTCTAATCACTCTGACCAATGCAAGTGTAATCAAAAATCGAATAAAGTGTCCATAAGCTCATGTTGAGCAATATTTCTATAGGCTATGCAATTGTGTGAGTTTTGATGGCCTCTATTAAAAATAGGAGGATTCCATCAGCTTTCTATAGGCTTCCAACATTTTATTTATCAACTTTCCTAATATTTAGTCCATTTTTTCATTTTTTTTCACCTTTATTTAACTAGGTAGGCTAGTTGACAACATGTTCTCATGCGACCTGGCCAAGATAAAGCAAAGCAGTTCGACACATACAACAGCACAGAGTTACACATGGAATAAACAAACATACAGTCAATAATACAGTAGAGAAAAAAAAGTATATGTACAGTGTGTGCAAATTAGGTAAGATAAGGGAGGTAAAGGCAATAAAATAGGCCATAGTGGGAGATAATTACAATATAGCAATTAAACACTGGAGCGATAGATGTGCAGAAGATGAATGTGCAAGTAGAGATACTGGGGTGCAAAATAAATAAATACAGTATGGGGATGAGGTAGTTGGATGGGCTATTTAGAGAAAGGCTAGTAACCCTTGTATAAAAGTGGTAATACTCTCGAAGCTGGTATTTGGAGAATATTTAGGGACGGGTGTTAGGCCCGAGATTAAGTCAAGGGCCAGTGAACCGTGCCACAACTGAACCAGTCAAAAGCTTGGACACACCTACTCATTCAAGGGTCTTTCTTTTATTTTTGTACTATTTTCTACATTGCCGAATAATAGTGAATACATCAAAACTATAAAATAACACATATGGAATGATGTAGTAACCAAAAAAGTGTTGAACAAATCCTAATACATTTTATATTGAGATTCTTCAAAGTAGCCACCATTTGCCTGGATGACAGCTTTGCATACTCTTGGCATTCTCTCACCAATAATTATAAATGTGTGTGTATATCCCTTAAGGTCTTTGTGTAATGTGTTAATGCACCCCCTGGCCCATTTGTATATTCTTCCCCATCTTATTTTGTGTTTATTTATTATTGTACAAAAAATATATAATAATATATATTTTCTTTAAATACAAAAACATGTTCCCCAATGGATCCCAGCTGTTAGCTGTCATGGCTTGTAAAGTTCGTCTTTCCTTTATTGCTAAGTAGCAAGCTTTTTTATTCTTTGTAATATATTTTTGGAAGTCATTGTTATTAAGAGTTTGTAACTCCTGTGTTGTAGTCTGATACTAGCTACCAAAACCGATTAGGTAAAGTTCATTTGCAAGCTATTTTAAGGTAGCTAGCTAGCTAGTTAGCTAACATGAGCTTGATTCTGTAGGGCTCTAGTTGGCATTCTCTCAACCAGCTTCACCTGGAATGTTTTTCCAACATTCTTGAAGCAGTTCCCACACATGCTGAGCACTTGTAGGCTGCTTTTCCTCCACTCTGCGTTCCAACTCATTCCAAACCATCTCAATTGGGTTGAGGTTGGATGATTGTGGAGGCCAGGTCATCTGATGCAGCACTCCATCACTCTCCTTCTTGGTAAAATTGCCCTTACACAGCCTGGAGGTGTGTTTTGGGCCATTGGCCTGTTGAAAAACAAATTATCTTCCAACTAAGCGCAAACCAGATGGGATGGTGTATCGCTGCAGAACACAGTGGTAGCAATGCTGGTTAAGTGTGCCTTGAATTCTAAATAAATTACTGACAGTGTCACAATCAAAGCACCCCCACACCATCACACCTCCTACTCTACGGAGTTCACCTACTCTGCGTCTCAGAATGACATGGCAGTAGGAACCAAAAAGGAAAGATTTCCACTGGTCTAATGTCCATTGCTCGTGTTTCTTGCCCAAGCAAGTCTCTTCTTCTTATTTGTGTCTTTTAGTAGTGGTTTCTTTGCCACAATTCGACCACGAAGGCCTGATTCATGCAGTCTCCTCTGAACAGTTGATGTTGAGATGTGTCTTTTACTGTGAAGCATTTATTTGGGCTGCAATTTCTGAGGCTGGTAACTCTAATGAACTTATCCTCTACAGCAGAGGTAACTCTGGGTCATTCTTTCCTGTGGCAGTCCTCATGAGAGCCAGTTCCATCATAGCGCTGGATGGTTTTTGCGACTGCACTGAAGACATTTTTCCTATTGACTGACCTTCATGTCTTAGGACTGTCGTTTCTCTTTGCTTATTTGAGCTGTTCTTGCCATAAATGGACTTGGTCTTTTACCAAAAAAGTGATTTTTCTGTATACCACCCCTACCTTTTCACAACACAACTGATTTGCTCAAACGCAATAAGAAGGAAAGAAATTCCTCAAATGAACTTTTAACAAGGCACACCTGTTAATTGAAATGCATTCCAGGTGACTACCTCATGAAGCTGGTTGAGAGAATGCCAAGAGTGTGAAAAGCTGTCATCAAGACAACGGGTGGCTACTTTGAAGAATCTCAAATCTCAAATATATTTTCATTTGTTTAACACTACATGATTCTGTGTGTTATTTCATAGTTTTGATGTCTTCACTATTATTTTACCATGTAGAAAATAGTAAAAATGAAGAAATGTAGGAGTGTCCAAACTTTTGAATGATACTGTATATAAAATATATAAAATCAAATCAAATCAAATTGTATTAGTCACATGCGTCGAATACAACAAGTGTAGACCTTACAGTGAAATACTTACTTACGAGCCCCTAACCAACAATGCAGTTAAAAAATATATTTTTTATTTTTTTAAATCAAATAAAATCACGGATAAGAATAAGAAATAAAAGTAACAAGTAATTAAAGAGCTGCAGTAAAATAACAATAGAGAGGCTATATCAAATCAAATGTTATTTGTCACATGTGCCGAATACAACAGGTGAAATGCTTACTTTTACAAGCCCTTAACCAACGATGTAGTTTTAAGAAAATCTCCCCCCCCCTAGAAAAAGTTTTTTAATAAGTCAGAAATAAGAAAAACAAATAATTAAAGAGGAGCAGCAAATAACAATAGCGGGGCTATTTACAGGGGGGTACCGGTAGAGAGTCAATGTGCAGGGGCACCGGTTAGCTGAGGTAATATGTACATGTGGGTAGAGTTATTAAAGTGAGTATGCATAGATGATAACAACAGAGAGTAGCAGCGGTGTAAAAGAGGGAGGGCAATGCAAATAGTCTGGGTAGCAATTTGATTAGATGTTCAGGAGTCTTATGGCTTGGCGGTAGAAGCTGTTTAGAAGCCTCTTGGACCTAGACTTGGCGCTTCGGTACCGCTTGACTTTCGGTAGCAGAGAATGACTAGGGTGCCTTCGGAAAGTATTCAGACCCCTTGACTATTTCTACATTTTGTTACGTTACAGCCTTATTCTAAAATGGATTAACTGGCAGCTTCATTAAATAGTACCCACAAAACGCCAGTCTCAATGTCAACAGTGAAAAGGTGACGCCGGGATGCTGGCCTTCTAGGCAGAGTTGCAAAGAAAAAGACATATCTCGGACTGGCCAATAAAAAGGAAAGATTAAGACGGGCAAAAGAACACAGACACTGGACAGAGGAAGATTGGAAAAAAGTGTTATGGACAGACGAATCTAAGTTTGAGGTGTTCAGATCACAAAGAAGAACATTCGTGAGACGCAGAAAAAAGAAAAAAAAAGATCCTGGAGGAGTACTTGACGCCATCTGTCAAGCATGGTGGAGGCAATGTGATGGTCTGGAGGTGCTTTGGTGGAAGTAAAGTGGGATATTTGTACAGGGTTAAAGGGATCTTGAAAAAGGAAGGCTTTTTTTATCACTCCATTTTGCAACGCCATGCCATACCCTGTGGACGGCGCTTAATTTGTGCCAATTACCTCCTACAACAGGACAATGACCCGAAGCACAGCTCCAAACGATGCAAGAACTATATTTAGGGAAGAAGCAGTCAGCTGGTATTCTGTCTATAATGGAGTGGCCAGCACCGTCACCGGATCTCAACCCTATTGAGCTGTTGTGGGAGCAGCTTGACCGTAAGAAGTGCCATCAAGACAATTCACCTTGTGGGAGGTGCTTCAGGAAGCATGGGGTGAAATCTCTTCAGATCACCTCAACAAATTGACAACTAGAATGCCAAAGGTCTGCAAGGCTGTATTTGCTGCAAATGGAGGATTCTTTGACAAAAGCTAAGTTTGAAGGACACAAATATTATTTCAATTAAAACACATTATTTATAACCTTGTCTACGTCTTGACTATATTTTCTATTGATTTTGCAACTAATCTCATGAATGTTTTCATGGAAAACAAGGACATTTTATAAGTGACCCCAAACTTTTGAACGGTAGTGTATGTAAATTGTAAATTATTTTGTCTGTAATGTCTTTTTCCTTATGTGTCGGACCCCAGTAAGACTAGCTGTCGCCACCTGGGCTCCCGAATGGCGCAGTGGTCTAATGCACTGCATCTCAGTGCTAGAGGCATTACTGCCATCCCTGGTTCGATTCCAGGCTGTATCACAACCGGCTGTGATTGGGAGTCCCATAGGGTGGTGCACAATTGGCCCAGCGTTGTCCGGGTTAGGTTTAGGCTGGGGTAGACCGTCATTGTAAATAAGAATTTGTCCTTAACTCACTTGCCTAGTTAAATAAAGGTTAAATAAAAATAAAAAATACATAATATGTTTTACAGAGCCTTTCCATAACTCCACTCAAGTTTTTTCTGACTGCGATTAGAGTGATATTGATGATTCCAGACTGCATTTGCCGATCGCCCATCGTCTTCAACCATCAGTGAGTCGATGGTTTGAATAGTCTCACTGGACAATCTCATGAAAAGCACAATACAAAGTAAACATATTATTTATTATGGTCTTATTTATGTTAATGTGAATGTTTCTATTTAGGCTTAGGCCATTTTTTCTCCTTGGGGGATCAATAAAGCATATCTTATCTCACAGACTAATATATCAGCCTAACGCATAATGTATTTATAAAGACTACCTATCATTTATCACATCATACAATATTATATCATATTTCTTATATCGCTAATAACGTTTTATTATCTAGATGGCTCTGGTTATTACCTAATTGGCTAAAATAATTAGCTAGCTAGGCTGCCAATTGTCCTAACTAGCTAGCCAGCCCACTTTTGGCAGATTAATTGGGTGGACATATTTGGTGGACAATTTTTGGCGCTCAACTTTTGGAGGACAATTTTTGGAATGCAATGCAATGACATTGGCCAACAGGACCAACAGGACCATCGGATTCAGATGCAGGATTTCGCATGAATTTAGCTACATGGTCTCTTCATGGTACATAGCGCAGCGCCAAAAATTGGTTTGGAATGTAATGACATGCTAGCATGATAGCCAGCTGGAACTAGCTATGTAGCGCCGGTTCTCCATTTGACGTTGTGAAATAGTGCATTGTGGGAAGTTCTGAAGATATCTGGAAATAAGTTCATAAATATGTAAAAACACAACTATGTTTGTAGTTATAGGTAACCTATGTTGTTACTTTGGCCAAACCTTTTTATTTTACAATTATTTTGCACTTTATGGCCCAGATCGGGCCACATCTTTTAGAATGAATCATTTTACCGTATGTGGGCCAGAGCTAGGCCACACTTTCTAATTTGATCGGACTGCAGTGTGTGGGCCAGATCTGTGCATCTGATGGTGATGCAATATGTGCAGCAGCTTTGGGCCGAGGACCCAGGCGTATACTGGGCCAGAAAAATAAAGTATGTGGCCCACAGCTGCACCGGAGTAATTTTGCTAACTGGGTAATAAAAACCAAACATTAATAGCATCAGAGATTCTTTAAATTAGGGACCCTCTATGATAGCTGTAGGTCATTTTCTCCTTGTAATGACATATGACTTGGGAGGTTAAATATATCACATTTCTTTTTAAAATAGGTATTTCATCACCTGCCGAATAAAAACCTCAAATGGCCCTACTCCTGAAAAAGTTAATCGGGCCAGATAAGCTGAGGTGGAGTACCATTAGCCGTGGCCCAGAGTGATATGATTCTGCCGGAGTCCCTTAGTCTCAATCGGAATAGGCCCAAGTTCAGCGTGTTGACTGGGTACAGTACGAACACCTTTTGGTGCGCTCTGCCAGCTGTTGTTTGCCAACTGTGTTAAGCTGAATCATGCAAACCCTGCTGAAAAAAAAACATAACTCCAATTTGTATCATTGTAATGTTTCTCGTGACTTATATCCAATGGGTGCATGGCCCAAAACACTATGCACATGTTTATATAGATTGGTGTCTATTAATTGAGTAGCATTTAGATAACTGGTCAGTAGTGTAATTAGATTTCAACCAAAATAAGACGCCTTTTTCATGAGTCTGAATGCTAGAAATGTCAGGGCCTGCAGAAAGATCAAGGCCTGCAGTGTGAACAAGGCTTAAGAATCTGACGACCACACACACACACACACACACACACACACACACACACACACACACACACACACACACACACACACACACACACACACACACACACACACACACACACACACACACACACACACACACACACACACACACACACACACACACACACACACACACACACACACACACACACACACACACACACACACACACACACACACACACACACACACACACACACACGTATCCAGGCATGACCCTCACTACTTGTAAGTCTTCTGCACTGTTGGACCATCAGCTGTTTAGAGAGGAAGGAAGGATATGGGTTAGGGTCATGGTTAGGGTTTGTGTGTAGGTTGGGGTGGATGACCTTCGTTTTCTTACTGCTCCCCACTTCCCACACACAGCCGGCCACTCTGCTTTCATGTTTTGTGTTAACGGCACCAGCAAAAGTCTTGATTGCCAGAGTGAGTTAGTGTGTTTCTATCTCAGAGTTAGGTGTGTGTGTACAGCCCCTTCTCCCTAATCCTCTGCTCACCAGATTGTTGGTCTGCACAGTGTGTTTGCAAATTACGTCTGGCGCTCTGTTCAGAGGTGCTAAGTACTCTCGGCTGGCAGCCGCTCGACAAACCTACTGGTCTGTGCTTGTCAAAACCCTGATTTTCCTGTGTTTTATATATGTTTACACACTACGAGGTTGGAATAATAGCATGAAATTGTGAAAATGTTGATAATGCCCTTTTAGTGTAGGAACTGTTTGAAAAGGCCGACCGAAATTTCAGCCTCTTTTGGTGGAATGGAGTTTTTGACTGCCTGGTGACAGTTTATAGGCCATTAAGAAAGAGAGTTAAAAACCTCTCTGCCGACAACAGCTACAGTGCCCCTTGACTTGTTCCACATTTGTGACCAACCGGCTCGATTCGGCCGGTCACATGGGCCGAATACAACAGACCTGACTGTGAAATGCTTACTTTACAAGCCCTTAACCAACAATGCAGTTCAAGAAATAGAGTTAAGAAAATATTTACTAAATAAAAGTACAAAATAAAATAAAAAGAAACCCAATAAAATGACATATTATCACACACTCAGTCATTGCACAGGAGTCTTACTGGAAGGAAGGAGTAACCCCTCTGAGGTCTCTCTCACACAGTTCAAGGCCAAGCATATATGCTATGTATAGTGTGAATAACATTTACACCATTCATAATTCAAGGAATATTACTCAGAAATATGACTACGGTTTGTATCCATTTGAAAGTAATCAGATTGAACAATGGTAACAATTTCAGTTTAATTTATTTAAAAATCCCCTGTATTTAATTTGTACCTTTATTTAACTAGGCAAGTCAGTTAAGAACAAATTCTTATTTTCAATGACGGCCTAGGAACAGTGGGTTAACTGCCTGTTCAGTGGCAGAACGACAGATTTGTGCCTTGTCAGCTCAGGGGTTTGAACTTGCAACCTTCCGGTTACTAGTCCAACGCTCTAACCACTGGGCTTCCCTGCCGCCCAGGTTATTCACCACAGTGAACATGAGCAATGTTGCCTCCACTCCCCCTAAAATTCAACCAGGAATAAGTTTGTTAGTTATACGACAATGACGATGGTCAATGCTACAGACTCCCCTAACCTTGTTCCCAGCATTAGCCTTTGGTAGGAGTGAGATCACTGGCTCCCTTACACTCATGTCCTTGCATGTTACAGGAGCACATCAACCACTTCTCCTGTTTTAGACTGTTGCTAATCATTAGAATAAACCTGAGTTTCAAAGAATCATGAATAATCCTATGAGAGCCCAGTCACAAAAACACACTAATGTCTTCCCCAGGCTCAACTGCTAGAGCCGAAACAATTTGTGTGCAGCTGTTTCTAGGGCTGGATGTGGGTAGATGTTCAACCGTTCTGATGAAATAACTTATCTGCTGCACTAAAAACTGCTGTCAGATTTGACCCATTAAATTGAGTGAGAATTGAATCTGATTTTAAATCCACATGAGACATTTTTTTCCCCTCTCCTAACTTCTCTCCTCTCTCCTGTTAACACAGCATACGCATGGATCAGAAAAGAGACTGGACAGATTTAGTGTCAGTGTTTTATTTAGACAGCTTCAGAGGTTAGTGGTCACATGGCTGTTATAAAGGCACAGCGATAGACACACATCAGATCCACACAACAAACCGTATCGTCTAGTAGTCCACTCAATCTAGCAGATTATAGATAGAAAACACACACACATTCTCAATACAATATCATCTGTTATGATCAAATAAATGCAACAAATTAAAAAATGCTTCACAAAACATTCAGTGCTAGTTTATAGAAAAGTACAGGCTGATAGCAAAACAAGCACTTGTTGTTAGAAAAATTGAGTTTATAAAAAGGAGAGGTGTGTTTGTTGTTTCTAGTTGTGTCTGAGAATTAAGTGTGTGTTTCTGAGTGGGTCCGCTTCGGTGTGTATCAAGGCACGTTAGCCCTGGCCTTGTATCTCTCCAGATGGCGTGTCAGGTCTTCAAGTCTCATGTCCTTTAGCTGAACCAAGTGTTCCAGTCTGTTCACCTTGATCTGTAGGATCTACACACACACACACACACACACACACACACACACACACACACACACACACACACACACACACACACACCTGCTGACGGATAGTGACACACTCCCACTACACTACACACTCAGAAAGAGTCACTCAAGAGGCCAGATTACACCTGTACCCCTGCCGCCCAAAGAGTGTGTGTGTGTGTGTGTACCTCCACAGTCTCCTGTAGGGCAAGTAGAGCTTGCTCCTTCTCCTCCAGCACAAGACGGATGGTTGGGTCCACCTGAGAACCTAGCACAGTGCTACACACACACACACACATTATAGAAAAGTCCAGATTGTACAATGTTTTTTTGCTGTTGTGCTGCACATCTCAGAGGATTACTATAACAAATGAATATGGTTCCTCCTCCAGATTTCTGAGGTCTGATAATCTGTGCAGCATGACTACGGTGGGATGACCTGGAACACATCCATTACATTTAAAGACTGACACACCGTGAGTGCTAGTAGTACCTAGTCTTGTCTGTGTGTTGGTGTACGTGTGCCCTCTCCTCTTTCTTCTTGGGAGGTGGCTCTGAGGGACACAGAAGATGGAGAAACAGAGACAATCCACTGAGTGATGTTACATTTGCACCACAAATCTAATCTGTCTATCTTGTCTGTCAGTCTGCCCGTCCGTCAACAGTAGAAGGATGCCTCTCTATCCGTGTGTCTATCTGTATGTCAGCAGGAGAAGGTAGATAGAACAGTGAGACTACTGGCTTTGGGCTGAGAGGACACAGCCTGGGCATCCTATGGACTGAATGGGAGGTCTAGGGGGTTAGGGTTTGCTTACAGACAACAGACAGAGTTACATGGATACTTCTAATGGAGACAGTGATGTTGTTGGATGTTCCCATACATTCTCAGCCCATTAAAGGTCATTACTGACCGCAGCGGCTCCTGACCCACTTTTGTGTGTGTGTGTGTGTCTTTGTCTCTGTGTGTGTGCAGCTGACCAAGTTCTGACTCAGTCACCTCCTCTAACTACCAGCTAACTGAAGGTGCTGAGTATATCTGGGTCAGCAGAGGAGTCACCCTATGCATAACTGTGTCACATTATACAAGTGTTTGTCTTCACTGCAGAGAGAAAACCAACAGCTCTGTACACACTGCCTGAGACAGGTGTTAGGTCAGGGGTCAGGTTTCTGTACCTGTGAGAGGTTTCTCTCGGTTCCTGTTGTTGTAGTATTCCACATCCTAGGAGACAGAATAATAGTTAGTGTGTTTTTATTTTACACCTCTGTTCTATTCTATGCTCTACCCTATGAACAGGGACTGGATGTGTGCATGATGAGAATGAAATGTTTGATCAGCAAAGGTTGTTTGATCGAAAGTTAGATGGTCACACACACACACACCAGTAGTGTGTCTTCAGTGCATTGCTGTCTCTTGTCGTCAATCCTTTCTCGGAGCGAACACAGGACAGGCTCTATTACTCCAGCAGTGCTCACCACTATCCTCTTCACTGTCTCCTCTGGGATGTGGAAGTTCAGCTTGGAGAACACCTTCCTGTTAACATGGAAACACGCTGATTTTGGGTCAGTTTTGCATTTCTCCCATTAATGGATAAGGTTAGATTGGGGGAAGGCGTGCTGTACCTAGATCTGCAGCTAAGGAACCCCCCCGGTGCGAGAGTAGAGGAAGCATATGTTAATGTGTGCAATTAGCGCTATGCTATGGATACACAGTTGAAGTTGAAAGTTTACATACACCTTAGCCAAATACATTTAAACTCAGTTTTTCCACAATTCCTGACATTTTAAAAATTGCCTGTCTTAGGTCAGTTAGGATCATCACTTTATTTTAAGAATGTTAAATGCCAGAATAATAGTAGAGAGAATGATTTATTTCAGCTTTTATTTCTTTCATCACATTCCCAGTGGGTCAGAAGTTTACATACACTCAATTAGTATTTGGTAGCATTACTTTTAAATTGTTTAACTTGGGTTAAACGTTTCGGGTACTGTCCACAAATTTTCTATAGGCTTGATGTCAGGGCTTTGTGATGGCCACTCCAATACCTTGACTTTGTTGTCTTTAAGCCATTTTGCCACAACTTTTGAAGTATGCTTGGGGTCATTGTCCATTTCGAAGACCCATTTACGACCAAGCTTTAACTTGACTGATGCCTTGAGATGTTACTTCAATATATCCACATAATTTTCCTGCCTCATGATGCCATCTATTTTGTGAAGTGTACCAGTCCCTAATGCAGCAAAGCATCCCCACAACATGATGCTGCCACCCCCGTGCTTCACGGTTGGGATGGTGTTCTTCAGCTTGCAAGCCTCCCCTTTTCCTCCAAACATAACAATGGTCATTATGGCCAAACAGTTTTATTTTTGTTTCATCAGACCAGAGGACAATTCTCAAAATCTTTGTCCCCATGTGCAGTTGCAAACCGTAGTCTGGATTTTTTATGGCGGTTTTGGAGCAGTGGCTTCTTCCTTGCTGAGCAGCCTTTCAGGATATGTCAATATAGGACTCATTTTACTGTGGATATAGATATCTTTGTACCTGTTTCCTCCAGCATTTTCACAAGGTCCTTTGCTGTTGTTCTGGAATTTATTTGCACTTTTCGCACCAAAGTACGTTCATGTCTAGAAGACAGAACATGCCTCCTTCCTGAGCGGTATGACGGCTGCGTGGTCCCATGGTGTTTATACTTGCGTACTATTGTTTGTACAGATGAACCAGACTTGTGAAGGTCTACAATTTTCTGTTGTTGTCTTGATTGATTTCTTTTGATTTTCCAATGATGTCAAGCAAAGAGGCACTGAGTTTGAAGGTAGGCCTTGAAATACATCCACAGGTACACCTGCAAATGACTCAAATGATGTCAATTAGCCTATCAGAAGCTTCTAAAGCCATGACATAATTTCCTGGAATTATCCAAGCTGTTTAAAGGCACAGTCAACTTAGTGTATGTAAACCTCTGACCCACTGGAATTGTGATACAGTGAATTAAAAGATAAATAATCTGTCTGTCAACAATTGTTGGAAAAATGACTTGTGTCATGCACAAAGTAGATGTCCTAAACGACTTGCCAAAACTATAGTTTGTTAACAAAAAATATTGTGGAGTGGTTGAAAAACTAGTTTTAATGACTCCAACCTAAGTGTATGTAAACTTCCAACTTCAACTGTATATGGCTGGATCCAAAATGGCTGTGGTCCAACCCAGTGGTCAGTGAGTAGGAGTTCTCACGGCCCTGTGTAGTTGCTTAGAAGTAGAATACAGCATCAAATTCTCTACGATTCCCAGAGGAACCTGTTCAGTACATTGACACACACACACACACACACACACACACACACACACACACACACACACACACACACACACACACACACACACACACACACACACACACACACACACACACACTTGCCTGTTGAGAGTGCCCCAGTTGCTGAGTTTTTGCTGTATAGAGTTGGCTGGGGTGTAGTTGTGAAGTTCCACCAGTTTGGGAAAGAAATACTTGACGACCTCAGCAGCCATCACTGGAACAAGGGCCGATATAAACAACACTGCTATGACATGTTTCTATCTGGACTAACTTTTCTTAGTTGACAACCACAGGATAGTGCTCAGTGAAACTGACAACAGAAAGAAAAGTTATTCATTTAAACATTGAATAAATCTTTTATTTATAATAGATTAATCATTTATAAATGATCAGCACCAAAGCTGTTGGTTAACTCAAGTACCTAAGTTAGCCCCTAGGTCAGGGTTTCCCTCTGTCCTCAGAACCCCAAGGGGTGCATATATTTCTTTTTTTGCCCTAGCACTACACAGCTGATTCAAATAATCAACTAATGATCAAGCTTTTATCATTTGAATCAGCTGTGTAGTGTTAGGGCAAAAAACGTGCATCCCTTGGGGTCCAGAGGACCGAGTTTAGGAAACTCTACCCTAGGCCTAATCATTGTTAGCCCACACCCCGCCTCCATCTCGCTCCACTGCTGCTGCTTCTTCTTCTGTGGTTTTTACATGGCAATTTGCAACCAACTTTAAGATGCTTTACCGCCACCAACTGGACTGGAGTGTGGACCAGAAACAGGGAAGGTATAGCTCCTATCCATTATTCTCGTCTCCTCAAGGAAATTAAGGAAACTAAATACATAATTAAATATTACATGCCCTGAAGATTTTCTCAGCAGTTCACCTATGCTTGGCTTTTCAACACCATTACTCCTCAAATCTGATAACAATCTCTCCCTTTCCCTCCCATATTACTGACACTGAAATAACATGTGTTCCACGGTCTCCATCTCCTCATGATCACACCTCCCAGTCAGACATTTTCCAACCAATTTTAATGTACTGTTGAGCCTTGTGTGTCCCAGAGGAATTTAGTAATATGAATTGAACGGAGTTTCCCATCTTCCCATTTAGAGTTTCTGGTGCAGCACAGAAATGCCCTTATCCAGATGGTGTGACAAATGCTTTTCCTAACAGAGTTGCTAACTTTCTTTGTAGTTACTTTAATGTTGGAACCAACATGCAATGCCTCCAGCAGGAAGAGAAGCAAGACTTTTTTGTAAGTACAGGGTCATGCAATATAGTCTTTATGGATGTGTTATGAATGACCAAAGTTGTCTCACTTCAAACTACAGCGCCTTGCAAAAGTATTCATCCCCCTTGGCGTATTTCTATTTATTACAACCTGTAATTTAAATATATTTTTTTATTTGTATTTCATGTAATGGACATACACAAAATAGTCCAAATTGGTGAAGTGAAATGAAAAAAATAACAAAAAAAAATATAAAAATGGAAAAGTGGTGCGTGCATTCACTCCCTTTGCTATGAAGCCCCTAAATAAGATCTGATGCAACCAATTACCTTCACAAGTCACATAATTAGTTAAATAAAGTCCACCTGTGTACAATCTAAGTGTCACATGATCTGTCACATGATCTCAGTATATATACACCTGTTCTGAAAGGCCCCAGAGTCTGCAACACCATTAAGCAAGCTGCACCACCAAGCAAGCTGCACCACCAAGCAAGCTGCACCACCAAGCAAGCTGCACCATGAAGACCAAGGAGCTCTCCAAACAGGTCAGGGACAGAGTTGTGGAGAAGTACAGATCAGGGTTGGGTTATAAAAAAACATCAGAAACTTTGAACATCCCACAGAGCACCATTAAATCCATTATTAAAAAATGGAAAGAATATGGCACCACAACAAACCTGCTAAGAGTGGGCCACCCACCAAAACTCACGGACCAGGCAAGGAGGGCATTAATCAGAGAAGCAACAAAGAGACCAAAGATAACCCTGAAGGAGCTGCAAACCACCACAGCGGAGATTAGAGTATCTGTCCATAGGACCACTTTAAGCCGTACACACCACAGAGCTGGGCTTTACAGAAGAGTGGCCAGAAAAAAAGCCATTGCTTAAAGAAAAAATAAGCAAACACGTTTGGTGTTCGCTAAAAGGCATGTGGGAGACTCCCCAAACATATGGAAGAAGGTACACCGGTTAGATGAGATTAAAATTGATATTTTTGTAATACGCTATGTCTGGTACAAACCCAACACCTCTCATCACCCCTAGAGTTTTTTCATCGGCAGGGACTGAGAAACTGGTCAGACTTGAAGGAATGATGGATGGTGCTAAATACAGGGAAATTCTTGAGGGAAACCTGTTTCAGTCTTCTAGAGATTTGAGACTGGGATGGAGGTTCACCTTCCAGCAGGAAATGACCCTAAGCATACTGCTAAAGCAACACTCAAATGGTTAAGGGGAAACATTTAAATGTCTTGGAATGGCTTAGTTAAAGCCCAGACCTCAATACAATTGAGAATCCGTGGTAAAGATTGCTGCACACAAGCGGAACTCATCCAACTTGAAGGAGCTGGAGCAGTTTTGCCTTGAAGAATGGGCAAAAATACCAGTGTCTTAATTTTTTGCCTTATTTCTAGTTTGTTTCACAATTTGTATTTATTTTGCATCTTCAAAGTGGTAGGCATGTTGTGTAAATCGGAGTGACCTTACTGAGTAAAGTATTTGTTATCGTCACTACTTAACACAGTCAAAAATTCTTAATTATTTATAAACCCTCCCATTTCCACAATTTATCTTCTTAAAATGTGATTTTAAACCTTACCCTAACTAATGATGGCCAAGTTTGATGCGTTGGTCCACCAGATCTTCCGTGCATTTGGGCAGAAGTGTCTGGGAACAATATTATGTGTAATGTGACTAACATGACATCACTTTAGAGCGTATGCCATCCTTCAGCACAACATTTCACCCTTTATAAAGCACATGATTATATCATATTTGACGTAGTGGGTTATGTCATATTGGTGATTATGTGACAGTTATGCCACATTTATGAATCCTTTATAAAGCATGCAGTTATAGATGCGTTGTAACACATTTATGTAGTGCTTATGAAGGCATTGTGAAGGCTTTATGAAGCCTTTAAAAGCTGAACATCATTTAAAGCGGAACCAAACTGTGCACCTTCACAAATGCCTGGGCTAATATCTATATATTCTCCATGTCTTTCACTGCAACACTCCCCACTTTTCAGCACAGGGAGATCGCATTCTCGTCTGACCCCACTCATCCCCTTAATCATCCCCCATACCTCTCCCAGAGGAGAGTCCTGCCTATGTCCTGCCTATGTTTCCACAAAACCAACGCCAATACTCCCTCTTAACTGTCCTAATGGTCCTACTTACGACAGCTTAGGCTTGTTTATACTGTATCATGTGCTGGTATTTATAGGACCCTTTAGACATCCTTAAAGCACCGTTCCTACTCACAGCTTCCTTCTCTGCACTCTTCAGTCCACCAGGGAACTGCATTCCTCCTTCTCCCACCTGTACCCATCACCTGCCTTGCAGCCCCTATTATTGATCCTCTTACTACATCATTCACTGTTTCTATATCTGCACTGAATTCTATTGTGGACCACAGGAAAATGAGGACCGAGCACACCCCCATTCTCATTGACGGGGCTGTAGTGGAACAAGTTGAGAGCTTCAAGTTCCTTGGTGTCCACATCACCAACAAACTATCATGGTCCAAACACACTAAGACAGCCGTGAAGAGAAAAAGCCTATTCCCCCTCAGAAGACTGAAAAGATTTGGCATGGTTCCCCAGTTCCTCAAAAGGTTCTACAGTTGCACCATCGAGAGCATGGTTGCATCACTGCCTGGTATGGCAACTGCTCTGCCTCTGACCGCAAGGCATTACAAAGGGTAGTGCGTACGGCCCAGCAAGCTTCCTGCCATCCAGGACCTCTATATCAGACGGTGTCAGAGGAAACTGTCAAAGACTCCAGCCACCCTAGTCATAGACTGTTCTTTCTGCTACCGTACCTCAAGCGGTACCGGAGCGCCAAGTTGAGGTCCAAAAGGCTTCTTAACAGCTTCTACCTCCAAGCAATACGACTCCTGAACAGCTTATCAAAGGGCTACCCAGACCCCTCTTTTACGCGGCTGCAACTCTGTTTATAATCTATGCATAGTCACTTTAACTCTACCTACATGTACATATTACCACAATTACCTTACCGGTGCCCCTGCACATTGACACTGTACTGGTACCCCCTGTATATAGCCTCACTTGTTATTTTCCTGCTGCTGTTTAATTATTTGTTATTTTTATTTTCAATTTTTTACTACTTTTTAAAATCTATTTTTAACTTTAACACTTTTTTTTATTTACTTAACTTATTAAAGCATTGTTGGTTATGGGCTTGTAAGTAAGTATTTCACTGTAAGGTCTACTACACCTGTTGTATTCAGTGGCATGTGACAAATACAATTTGATTTGAATTCACCTGCAACAGCCCTCAACTCCTGAAAATATCATTTGAAAAATATCTCCTCATCCCATTTCCTGCTGCATCTTCCACCCTCATTCTTACAGTACACTTGATTGGGGAGTGATCACTACCCCGTGTAGAATCATCCCATACCTCCCAGCTACATTTGCCTTCCATCATTGAACTAGAGATCAGAGTAGGAGCCAGAGCAGATTAATTTCGTGTTACTGGGTCTCCCCCTCTCTGACGACGTCGTTCATTTAGATATCCTACCTCCGTCGCTGAAGTCTCTTGTTATATTCCTCTTAGGTCTGGACAGTGGTATTTTGTCTATCCAGGCAAACAAGTCTTGCAATATTTCGTTTAAATCTTTGTCCATTCTGTATACCGGTCCTTCATCGGACAACTTTGCACTTCGATTTGCAGCTAGCCTGTATCGTTAGCTAGCTAGCGTCCCACGATGGTCGTCATTAGTTACCATAGCCACAAAGTCATAAACCCCGCCCATTTCTACAATTTATCTTCTTAAAATCTGATTTTAAACCTAACCGTAACCTCACTGATAACCGTATCACTAACCCTAATCTAAAATTAAGACCAAAAAGCAAAAGAATATATATATATACGATATGGCCAACTTTGTGACTGTGCTATCTAGTGGAAACAGGTTGTTTGTTTAACTCGTTGCTAGGTAACTAATATCCAAGTATGGAATCTGAGAAAAGACAAACCTCATCAGTAATGAGTGAGCTAGAGACAGTGGGGAGAGAAAGAACAACACACTGAAAAGTGTAGACATATTATTATTTTATAATAGATAACATATTTTCCAATAAATAGCATGTCTACACATTCGTTGTCAAGTTTTTGTATGGTATAAAATGTGCACTGAGATGCAAAGCAGAATGCATAGACCCTTCAAAACATTACAATCAACATCATACATACAGTCATCATACACCAACAGTAAAATAAGTTTGAACATTTTAATAATGACAAGATTAACCAGAGTGGTCCAAATGGACCCTTAGACCGTACCTATTCCTCCCTATCCTTCACCCTGGGTTTTGTTCCTATTCTCGCTATACACCAAGTCACTTGGCTCTGTCATAACCTCACATGGTCTCTCCTATCATTGCTATGCAGACGACACACAATTAATCTTCTCCTTTCCCCCTTCTGATGACCAGGTGGCGAATCGCATCTCTGCATGTCTGGCAGACATATTAGTGTGGATGACGGATCACCACCTCAAGCTGAACCTCGGCAAGACGGAGCTGCTCTTCCTCCCGGGGAAGGACTGCCCGTTCCATGATCTCGCCATCACGGTTGACAACTCCATTGTGTCCTCCTCCCAGAGCGCTAAGAACCTTGGCGTGATCCTGGACAACACCCTGTCATTCTCAACTAACATCAAGGCGGTGGCCCGTTCTTGTAGGTTCATGCTCTACAACATCCGCAGAGTACGACCCTGCCTCACACAGGAAGCAGCGCAGGTCCTAATCCAGGCACTTGTCATCTCCCGTCTGGATTACTGCAACTCGCTGTTGGCTGGGCTCCCTGCCTGTGCCATTAAACCCCTACAACTCATCCAGAACGCCGCAGCCCGTCTGGTGTTCAACCTTCCCAAGTTCTCTCACGTCACCCCGCTCCTCCGCTCTCTCCACTGGCTTCCAGTTGAAGCTCGCATCCGCTACAAGACCATGGTGCTTGCCTACGGAGCTGTGAGGGGAACGGCACCTCAGTACCTCCAGGCTCTGATCAGGCCCTACACCCAAACAAGGGCACTGCGTTCATCCACCTCTGGCCTGCTCGCCTCCCTACCACTGAGGAAGTACAGTTCCCGCGCAGCCCAGTCAAAACTGTTCGCTGCTCTGGCCCCCCAATGGTGGAACAAACTCCCTCACGACGCCAGGACAGCGGAGTCAATCACCACCTTCCGGAGACACCTGAAACCCCACCTCTTTCAGGAATACCTAGGATAGGATAAAGTAATCCTTCTCACCCCCTTGAAAGATTTAGATGCACTATTGTAAAGTGGCTGTTCCACTGGATGTCTTAAGGTGAACGCACCAATTTGTAAGTCGCTCTGGATAAGAGCGTCTGCTAAATGACTTAAATGTAAATGTTCAGCAGGATGCAACATTTTAATAATATATACAGTATGTCTTTTATCCAAAGAGACTTATAGTCATGCATGCATACATTTTACATATGGGTGGTCGCAGGAATCAAACCCACTACCCTGGCATTACGTGTGCCATGCCTTACCAACTGAGCTACAAAGGGCCACGTCTAGATAGAAATACACTATGTAGAACAAACATGCCTCTCTGCAGGTTTGGCTAGGTTACTTTCGAAATGTAATTTGTTACAGTTACTGTACTGAACAAAAATATAAATGTAACATGCAACAATTTCAACGATGTTATTGAATTAGAGTTCATATAAGTAAATCAGTCAATTGAAATAAATTCATTAGGCCCTAATCTATGGATTTCACGTGACTGGGCAGGGGAGCAGCCATGGGTGGGCCTGAGAGGGCATAGGTTCAACCATTTGGGAGCCAGGCCCACCCACTGGGGAGCCAGGCCCAGCCAATCAGCATTTGTTTTTCCCCGCAAAAGGGCTTTATTACAGACAGAAATACTCCTCAGTTTCATCAGCTGTTCGGGTGGCTAGTCGCAGTTGAAGAAGCTGGGTGTGGATGTCCTGGGCTGGCGTAGTTACACGTGGTCTGCGTTTGTGAGGCCGGTTGGAAGTACTTCCAAATGTTCTAAAACAATGTCGGAGGCAGTTTATGGTAGAGCAATGAACATTCAATTCTCTGGCAACAGCTCTGGTGGACATTCCTGCAGTCAGCATGCCAAGTGCATGCTCCCTCAAAACTCAAAACTCAAAACTTTTGACATCTTTGACATTGTGTTGTGTGACAAAACTGCACATTTTAGAGTGGCCTTTTATTGTCCACAGCACAGGGTGCATCTGTGTAATGATCATGCTGTTTAATAAGTTTTTTTAAATTTAATTTTAAATTTATTATTGAATATCCAAAACATACAATATACTTGCAGTGAAGCCGCTCAACAACTACACCATACCAGTCATCTAACAGATTCCCATTCAGAGTGACACACAGAAGCATCCAGGGTCAATGCCCTGCTCAAGGGCACGTTGAAAAATCTACCACCAGGCCAAAAAACGTGAACCCGAACCTTCCAAGATCACCCCACAGTTCCCCAATAGCTGTCCCTCAACCATTCGAGACCCCTCCCACAGGGAGGAAAATAAAAAATACAATTAATCCCATTCCCCACCCCCAAGAACCCCCCAATGCACCAACAACCAAGAGAATGAACTAAAGAGAAAAAAGGAAAAGACAGAAGAAAACAGCAAACAACAATGCCCAAAAAATAATAAAACAAAATAATACATTTGAAACAAAGGACATCAAGGACAACTAACATTATAACAGCAATGCCAACTGTATATGTTTGTGTGCATGTTTGGCACTATTACATGTATGTATGTGTTCTTGTATGTGTTTATTTGAATGAGAGTGTGTGTATATGTGTGTTTATATGCATGCGTACAAACACCTGCACGGCATCAGCCTCAGGCAAACGGGCATTAGATGTAAAAACACTGCCCCTCAGTGTCATTCAAACTTCTTTGACCATCATTCTATCTCCCACACAGCAACTCCACTCCCACCTGTCTCTAATTCTTCATCCCAACCCTCAGCTTCCCTCAACCCATCCCATCTATCTCTGCTGGCCACCCTCTTCGGGTTTCTACGTAACATAGATCTTTCAACTATGCTGTGATGTTTAACGTACAATTTCAATCTATCTAATCGAATAGAATCCACAAGTTGAAGATAAATATTGTTACTAAGAGTATTAGTATATTAGTAATTGACTGACACGGTCTCTCCAGATCTCCTAACAGTATTATTTTTAGGGTCAATTTTAGATTAATGCTATGCATTTTCAGTCATTCCTGAACCTGAGACCAGAAAGAGGCTACCTGAGGTTAATACCAAAATAAATGGTCTATTGATTCTGTATCCTCACAACAAAATCTGCAGAGCCTCGATGTATTTATGCCCCAAATATTCAACATTTTGTTGGTGGCAAGAATTCAATATAATAATTTTAGCTGAAAAGCACGAAGTCTTGAATCTTGCGTTGTTTTATATATCAACTCATACACCCTGTACCATGGAATCGGTACATCAAAAATCTCTTCCCAACTATTTTGCAATCTGTATGGCACAGTTGTCAACATCCTGGTCCTCAAATGAAACTGGTATACTTTCCTATTTATGCTATTTTTATTCCTCCGCCAATTTTGATCCTTTATATTGGGCAGACAGACCAGTTCCCTACCTCCTCCCGCTGCCACCTGCCTCCTCCATTTTGGGGGTAACGCTGCAATCAATCGGTTGTACTGTTAGATTGAGCAGACTTTCCCATACAACTCAGATAACTCCATGAAGGACATAATTCTACCATTCCAATTTACAATATCATTTAAGAACAAAATACCCTTTTCAAACATCTTTCCCATAAATACAGGTATTTTATCAGCCAGCACATTTAAGTTCAGCCATAATATTTGTTCTATCTTTTCAGGGGGATGAAATTGAAATTGTAGCCAGCTCTGCAACGCTTGTTTGAAAAAGACAGATACTTTGAAAAAAGTATAATTTTCAATTAATCGAAAATGAGACATGGCAATCTGCACAAAAGCAAAAAGGACATTTTGAAACAATGGATGAGCTTTTCTTAGTAATCTACTTGAGAACCATTTAGGGTTCAAATAAAACTTTGAATGACTGACGCTTTTAGAGAGAGGTTTAGTGCTTTTATATTTAATAATCTCAACCCTCTCAATTCATATTCATGATATAGATAGGCACGTTTTATTTTGTCTGGTTTAGCGTCCCAGATAAAGCTAAATATATTTTGCTCATATAATTTGAAAAACGAATCATCAGGAGTAGGCAGCGCCATAAGTAAGCGAGTAAACTGAGATATGACTAAGGAGTTAATCAGAGCAATTTTTCCATAAATAGACAGGTATTTACCTCTCCATGGTTGCAGGAGCTTGTCTATTTTCACAAGTGTTCTATTGAAATTCATTGTGGAGCACTTATTTATATATTTTGTGACATGAATACCGAGTATGTCTACTTCACCATCAGCCCATTTTATAGGTAAACTGCAGGGTAATGTAAAGTTGTATTTTTTAAAGATCCAATACGTAATACTGTACACTTATCATAATTAGGTTTTAGTCCAGAGAGTACAGAAAAGTTATCCAGATCTTCAATGAGACATTGCAGGGATCTAGCTTGTGGACTTAATATAAAACTTGAGTCATCAGCATTGTTTTTAAGCTTTGGATTTCTAATCCTTTAAATGTTGTTATTGGATCTGATTTTTATAGCTAGCATTTTGATGGCTATAACAAATAGCGGACACCCTTGTTTAACTCCTCTTGACAATTCAAAACTCTCTGAGAAGTAGCCGTTATTTACTATTTTACACCAGGGATTGCTATACATTATTTTTACCCATTTTATAAGAGAATTACCGAAATTGAAAAAAATCCAGGTATTTATAAATAAAATCCAGTCTTACTTTATCAAATGGCTTTTCAAAATCAGCTATAAATGCCATTCCTGGCTTCTTATATGTTTCGTAATGTTCTATTATTTCTAGTAGTTGTCGTATATGATCTCCAATGTATCGTCCATGTAAAAAACCTGTCTGACATGGATGAACAATACCTGGTAAAACCCTTTTAATTCTGAGTGCTATGCATTTCGCTAGTATTTTTGTATGACAACATTGAAGTGTAAGGGGTCTCCAGTTTTTTAGATAGACTGGGTCTTTATATTTGCCATCTGGGTCTTGTTTTAATAAGAGAGAAATCAGATCTTCCTGCTGAATACCTGACAGACTACCATTTTTTTATAGGAGTAGTTAAAACAATCTAACAATGGAGCTTTTACTATATCAAAAAATACTTAATATACATTTACCGGTATGCCATTAAGCCCTGGGGTTTTTCCAGACTGAAAGGATTTAATAGTCTCAAAAAGTTATTCCTCTGTAATTTGTTAATTTTCCGTTTTTTATATTATTTAGAAAGAATTCCTTAACATAATCTTCATTCAGTGGGAGAGGACGAGACGCAAAAGAGAACATCTGCCTAAAATAATTATCTTTCTCTTTTAAAATATCATTCGGAGAATCATAGATGACTCCGTCTTCAGTAACGAGCTTCTGCAAATTGTTTTTGTTAGAGTTCCTGTATTGGAGATTCAGGAAGAATTTTGTGAATTTTTCTCCATATTCCATCCAGATTGCTTTATTCTTTTTAATACGCTTCTAGATATGCCACACCTGTCAGGTGGATGGATTCTTTCGGCAAAGGACAAATGCTCACTAACAGGGCTGTAAACAAATTTGTGCACAACTTTGAGATAAATAAGCTTTTTTGTGCGTATGGAACATTTCTGGGATCTTTTATTTTAGCTCATGAAACCAACCAATATTTAACTAGGCAAGTCAGGTAAGAACAAATTCTTATTTTCAGTGACAGCCTAGGAACAGTGGGTTAACTGCCTCGTTCATGGGCAGAACGACAGATTTGTACATTTTTACCTTTACCTTTACCTTTTTGACCAGATTTTTAAAATTTGGTTTCCATTGTTCCGCTGTTCGGACAATTCCACCAAATGGTGACTGGTTGCTTATTGCAAATGGACAAAACATCACCAAACGGAAAGACTTCGAAGAAACTCGGTTAGCACAGGTTTGGCCAAATGGGCTTTTAGCCCAGAAACAAGATGACGTCAAGGACTCAACGCTTTCTGAGTTAAGGCCCATTTTCTGGGATTAAAGGTAAAAAATGGTAATACAGCGCTAATTTGACCACTTCACGTCAAAGTACATAAACCTATGGTGTAAGGAGAAAAAGAACCAGACATTTATCTATCGTACTTTAAGAGAAATAATTCAATGTCCTTTTGGTAATGGTTAAAGAAATGTGTTTATTATTTATAAATCCAGTTGTGGCGTGTTTAGACGAATCCGTTAAGGCGGGTTTTGGAGCTCTACATGATTTCTGTGATTTTCTGAACTCACACACATAGTCAATGGGGAGTGACACAGTGTGAGGCTTACAGACACACAAAGCCTGCAATAGTTACCTGCGTTCGAATTATCAAAGAACCGTCAGACCTAGAGCTCTGAGACTTTACATACATGTTCTAGAGCTTAAGTCAATAGTGCACAGTGAGTTATGTGGCTCTAGAAGGTTCTCAGGCCGTCCATTTGCAATGAATTCAATGAATTTTGAACATCGCGAAAATGCCGACATTCAGAAAGGTCCCAGAATCACAAGACTAGGTGCATTGAAACCGGCTCAGCCCATAGAGACGGACCCTAAAGTTTCTGTCCGATAGATCTTTCAGGGACCCCGTAGCAACACCCGGAAAAAGTACATTTTCAGCACTAAGGTCGCAGCTCGAGCTCCTGTCGAGCCGAAACTCGGGATTTGGGATAGCCTCAGCTAGGTCTACACATGTCTGAACTGGACCTGCAGACCTAAGGTTTAACTTCATATGGGGGGCAGTATTGAGTAGCTTGGATGAATAAGGTGCCCAGAGTAAACTGCCTGCTACTCAGGCCCAGAAGCTAAGATATGCATAGTATTAGTAGATTTGGATAGAAAATACTCTGAAGTTTCTAAAACTGTTTGAATGACAGAACTCATATGGCAGGCTAAAACCTGAGAAGAAATCCAACCAGGAAGTGGGAAATCTGAGGTTTGTAGTTTTTCAACTCTTTGCCTATCCAAGATACAGTGTAAATGTGGTCCGATTGCACTTCCGAAGGCTTCCACTCGACGTCAACAGTCTTTAGAACCTTGTTTGAGGCTTGTATTGTGAAGGAGGAGAGAATGAGAGCTGTTTCAACCAGAGGTCTGGCAGAAGGCCATGAGCTGATCACGCGTGCGCCCGTGAGAGCGACCTGTGTTCCATTGCAATTCTAAAGACAAAGGAATTCTCCGGTTGGAACATTATTGAAAACTTCCTAAAGATTGATTCTATACATCGTTTGACATGTTTCTATGAACTGTAATGGTACTTTTTTGACTTTTTGTCTGGACCTAGTGCTCGCGCCTCATGAATTTGGATTTGTGAACTAAACGCGCAAACAAAAAGGAGGTATTTGGACATAAATTAGGGACTTTATCGAACAAAACAAACATTTATTGTGGAACTGGGATTCCTGGGAGTGCAGTCTGATGAAGATCATCAAAGGTAAGTGAATATTTATAATGCTATTTCTGACTTCTGTTGACTCCACAACATGGCGGGTATCTTTATGCATGGTTTGCTTTTTCCGTAAAGTTGCATTAAGGAGAGGTATATCTATAATTCCACGCCTAACACTTGTATCTTTTATCAATGTTTATTAGGATTTCTGTAAATTGATGTGGCTCTCTGCAAAATCACCGGATGTTTTGGAAGCAAAACATTACTGAACATAAGGCGCCAATGTAAACTGAGAGTTTTGGATATAAATATGAACTTTATCAAACAAAACATACATGTATTGTGTAACATGAAGTCCTATGAGTGTCATCTGATGAAGATCATCAAAGGTTAGTGATTAATTTGATCTCTATTTCTGCTTTTTGTGACTCCTCTCTTTGGCTGGAAAAAAATTGTTTTTCTGTGACTAGGTGCTGACCTAACATAATCGTTTGGTGTGCTTTCGTCGTAACGCCTTTTTGAAATCGGACACTGTGGTGGGGTTAACAACAAATTTATCTTTAAAATGGTGTCAAATACTTGTATGTTTGAGGAATTTTAATTATGAGATTTCTGTTGTTTGAATTTGGCGCCCTGCACTTTCACTGGCTGTTGTCATATCGATGCTGTTAGCGGGATTTCAGCCGAAATAAGTTTTAAACAGAAGGCGCTGTGAATTTTGGGCCTACTCTGAAATATGTGATAGTTGGCTTCTAAATGTGTTGGACAAAGTGGGTGTCAGTATGTATCAATTTGGTGTCAGAATGCTATCTTCTTGGCTGATGGATGCTGACTTGACGGCTGACTTTTGTCCGTTTGTAATAAGTTTCAACAGTGATGAACCATCACCAAATGGACAGGCTTAAATCAACACCAACGAGCGATGGAGAGGAACCACTATCACTGCCCGGCCATCCCGAGTTCAACGGGTCAGTCAATTGGGCATTTCTGCAACATATTAACCTCTCTGCTCACCAAACCCCTTAGCGGGATTAAATTCGACAACATACGGTGATCGCTACATAAATAGTCGTATTAAACATTCATGAAAATACAAGTGTCTCACATGGCCTAGAATCTTGCTAATCCAACTGCGTAGTCCGATTTAAAAAAGGATTTACTGCGAAAGAATACGATGCGATTATCTGAGGACAGAGCCCCAAAACTATTTCAACCAGCACAGGCGTAACAAAATCACAAATTGCAATAAAATAAATTGTTTACCTTTGACGATCTTCCTCTGTTTGCAATCCCAATGCTCATTGTTACACAATGAATGGTCTTTTGTTTGATAAAATACATTTTTATAGCCTAACACAAAACATTTTGTGAACCGCTTGTGTCGTGAATTCCGCCTCATTCAATTTTCGACGACACATTCGATGTAAATACACACACTAAACGGGACTTTATCCAGTCATGTTTGGTTTCATTGCAATCAACTGGTTGTTTGTAACACAACCAAACTTGATGGGTCATTTCGTGGGACGTATTGACTGAAAGAAACCGATTTGAAGACAACAAGTAATGACATCATTGTACACCAATGATATGACCTCTGTTTCGTTGATTGACTGTATTTTAACCCAATGACCACTGATCGTCTTGAAATCTAGCTTGGTCGATAGCCAATGAGCTGAGGTAAACAGCAATATGTAATGGTTATGTGTTGGAAGACCAACCCATGTAGTAAACTCCGGCGTAAAGAGGGTCATTCGCCATTGAAAATTCATACTGGAAGGAGCCACGCATGTTACACACAGCACTATTTTGGTAAAGTGCATCTTCAGCTGTTTATATATCAATCAGTATGGCGACTAAGTCAGGGAAAGCTAAATCTAAGTCTAGATATACAGATGTACACACAATTTTAGTAGAAATTGATCTGGAAAGTGAGACAGAGATTGTTGGAGGACGATTCATTTACCTAGCATAGCTTTGATTCCCAAATGGAGGAATATTTTTTGAACGGAGAGGACATCGTTTTGGACTGGTACATTTTTCTCATGCTAATGCTGTTGTTTGAAATGAATAATTTAAAATATTATTTGTGATGAAATTTTTTTTTTGTAGCAATATATAAAAATGTAATGAAATGTGTAAAGTACACGTTGGCTATTCAATGTGGGTGGGGGTATGTTTGTATGTATGTGTATGACCCATAGCCTATGTTTGTGTGTGTATATATACATATTGTCGATTAGAGGGAGCATGGCCGAGATGCGTGTCTGCCGCTCCACCCCACCCCCACATGAAATAGTCTATTTGAGGTTGTTGAGGGGAGGGCAGGCCCACAACAATGGCCAAAATGAAATGGAGACAGTAGATACAGCTGGTCTGTTGTAATATAATAAAGACAGTAGATCTAGCTTGTCTGTCATAATATAATAGAGACAGTAGATCTAGCTGAAATGTCATAATATAAAATAGACAGTAGATCTAGCTGGTCTGTCATAATATAAATTAGACAGTAGATCTAGCAGGTCTATAATAATATATTCAACCTTATGTTCCCTGTAGTACAGGGAACATAAGGTTGAATATATTATTATAGACCTGCTAGATCTACTGTCTAATTTATATTATGACAGACCAGCTAGATCTACTGTCTATTTTATATTATGACATTTCAGCTAGATCTACTGTCTCTATTATATTATGACAGACAAGCTAGATCTACTGTCTTTATTATATTACAACAGACCAGCTGTATCTACTGTATATTCAACCTTATGTTCCCTGTACTCTATATATATAGAGTACAGGGAACATAAGGTTGAATATATTATTATAGACCTGCTAGATCTACTGTCTAATTTATATTATGGCAGACCAGCTAGATCTACTGTCTATTTTATATTATGACATTTCAGCTAGATCTACTGTCTCTATTATATTATGACAGACAAGCTAGATCTACTGTCTTTATTATATTACAACAGACCAGCTGTATCTACTGTCTCCATTTCATTTTGGCCATTGTTGTGGGCCTGCCCTCCCCTCAACAACCTCAAATAGACTATTTCATGTGGGGGTGGGGTGGGGTGGAGCGGCAGACACGCATCTCGGCCATGCTCCCTCTAATCGACAATATGTATATATACACACACAAACATAGGCTATGGGTCATACACATACATACAAACATACCCCCACCCACATTGAATAGCCAACGTGTACTTTACACATTTCATTACATTTTTATATATTGCTACAAAAAAAAAAATTCATCACAAATAATATTTTAAATTATTCATTTCAAACAACAGCATTAGCATGAGAAAAATGTACCAGTCCAAAACGATGTCCTCTCTCTCTCTCTCTCTCTATATATATATATATATATATATATATATATATATATATATATATCTGTTTATTATACCTGTTGATACCTGCTCATATGTGAAACTATTTTAACTGAACATTTTCTTTCACAGTGACAGACTCTGAATGGGAGCCCCCAGTGCCAAGGTGTCCATCCCCCACTGAAGCTGGTTCATCCAGCCGGACACCTGTTGTCTCAGTGCTACTGGGGCATGGACCGCAAATAATGTCCCCATTCCAACTGCAATAAATAGCATGGAAGGTGTGGACCTGTCAGATGCGCTGATAGGCTATTACAAGGTTCTCCATAAGACGATGAAATGGTACAAGACCTTCTTCTATCATTTCATCAACATTGCTGTGGTGAATGCATTCATCCTACACAAGGAAATGTCTAAAAGCTGTGGAAAGCCCCCCAACTCACAGCTAGCCTTCAGAGAGCTGCTCATCAAGGAGCTTGCTGGCAACAGCACCACAGCACCACTGCACCACGTGCTGGCCCCTCTACCTCTGTCCCTTCTGCTCCTGCCACAAGAGGTGTTCATCTGCCCAAATGTATTTCTGCAGGCATGGATGTGCCTCAGGGCCAAAAGGGTACAGCATGGAGGCGTCGCTGTGTTCTTTGCAAAATGAAGTTCCCCATCACCTGCACCACATGCTTGGTGACCCTCTGCTTTACAGCAGAAAGAGACTGCTATGGCACCTGGCATTAGCAGCACAATATTGTTTAGAGGACTGAGGGTCTTCCAAATATTGAAAGTGTTATTTTGTAAATGTGTATATATGTTTTTTCATGTTTTTTCTCCATTTTTTTTGGGGGGGGGGGGGTGTTAGAATACCATTTTGGTATTTTGTAAATAGTTATTCCATTCAAAATGTATAACTTCACCAATTTGGCTACTTGGGTACATTTGGGCTACTTGTGTGGGACACCTTTGTGACTTCATGATAAATGTCATGTAGCACACTCATTTTGGAAGTTATCATCCTGAAACGTTGCACAAGTACTGTTGCCCTCTTATGTTTTTCACTGAAATTCTCCCCATCATCCTATCTGAATGTTTGTTTTGTCTTGTTCATTTTAAAGATGATGATACAACAATAAAAAGAAAAAACGTATGGTATTATCTAAACCAGATCTATTGTGTTTATATTCTCCTACATTCAATTCACATTTACACAAACTTTTCTTTCAAATGAAACCAATAATATGCATATCCTTGGTTCTGGGCCTGAGCTACAGGCAGTTAGATTTGGGTATGTCTTCAGGCGGAAATAGAAAAAAGTAGGGGGTAGCTGTAAGAGGTTAATGGCTGTGATAGAAAACTTTGGATGGATGAACATTGTAGTTACTCCACAATACGAACCTAAATGACAGAGTGAAAAGAAGGAAGCCTGTACAGAATAAAGATATTCGAAAACATGCATCTTGTTTGTAATAAGGCACTAAAGTAAAACAGAAATGTAAATCCAACACAACACTCTTCATATTTTCAAACTTGGTGGTGGCTACATCATGTTATGGGTATGCTTGTCATTGGCAAGGACTAGGGAGTTTTTTTCTAAAAATTGAAAAGAACTAAGCACAGGCATTGGTCTGAACCCAAAAAACACCACAACACCTATTCCACCCATGCTCTACCAAGGTTTTACAGCACACAGCTTTGACCTACTACAGTAGCTACTACAAGGTGATTTGTACAGAATACTGTCACGCATCCCTCCCGAACTTTGTCATTACGCACACCTGGTCCCCATATCCCTGATTGTAATTGTATAAATGTGCCCTTTGGTTCACCATTGGGCTGTCGATTATTGTTACAATGTGCATTGGTCGTGTGAGTACCTGTGCTGTGTTGTTTTGGCTTTCGTGACACTTGTATTGTGCAGATAATTACGGGTTTCATCCCATGTGGAATCATTGTGTGTGTGCGTGTATGTTACAGGTCTTGTTTTATCAATTGCTGTGCTGTTCAATGGACAGTTCATTACCTCTGTCAAAAGAATGTGTAGCTTAAAGTTATGTTTGTACTTGTTTTTTACAATCGGCCTATATCTAAAAATATATACAGCCAAATCATATACACTACCGGTCAAAAGTTTTAGAACAACTACAGTACTCATTCAAGGGTTTTTCTTTATTTCTACTATTTTCTACATTGTAGAATAAAATTGAAATAACACATATGGTATCATGTAGTAACCAAAAAAGTGTTCAACAAATTGCCACCCTTTGCCTGATGACAGCTTTGCACACTCTTGGCATGAAGGAGATCCCACATATGCTGAGCACTTGTTGGCTGCTTTTCCTTCACTCTGTGATCCGACTCATCCCAAACCATCTCTATCTGGTTGAGGTTGGGGGATTGTGGAGGCCAGGTCATCTGATGCAGCACTCCATCACTCTCCTTCTTGGTAAAATAGCCCTTACACAACCTGGAGGTGTGTTGGGTCATTGTCCTATTGAAAAACAAATGATAGTCCCACTAAGCCCAAACCAGATGGGATGGCATATCGCTGCAGAATGCTGTGGTAGACATGCTGGTTAAGTGTGCCTTGAATTGTAAATAAATCACAGACCGTGTCACCAGCAAAGCACCCCACACCATAACATCTCCTCCATGCTTTATGGTGGGAAATACATATGCTGAGATCATCCGTCTACCCACACCACGTCTCACAAAGACACGGTGGTTTCAACCAAAAATCTCAAATTTGGACGCCAGACCAAAGGACAAATTTCCACCGGTCTAATGTCCATTGCTCGTGTTTCTTGGCGTAAGCAAGTCTCTTATTATTATTGGTGTCCTTTAGTAATGGTTTCTCTGCAGCAAATCGACCATGAAGGCCTGGTAACTCGAATGAACTTATCCTCTGCAGCAGAGGTAACTCTGGGTCTTCCATTCCTGTGGCGATCCTCATGAGAGCCAGTTTCATCATAGCGCTGGATGGTTTTTCAAATCAAAACAAATAAAAGTTGAGTTGTCACGTGCACCGAATACAACAGGTTCTAACCAATAGTGCAAAAAACGTATTAGGTGAACAATAGGTAAGTAAAGAAATAAAACAACAGTAAAAAGACAGGCTATATACAGTAGCGAGGCTACAAAAGTAGCGAGGCTACATACAGACAACGGTTAGTCAGGCTGATTGAGGTAGTATGTACATGTAGATATGGTTAAAGTGACTATGCATATATGACGAACAGAGAGTAGCAGTAGCGTAAAAGAGGGGGTTGGCGGGTGGCAGGTGGCGGGACACAATGCAGATAGCCTGGTTAGCCAATGTGGGAGAGCACTGGTTGTTCGGCCCAGTTGAGGTAGTATGTACATGAATGTTTAGTTAAAGTGACTATGCATATATGATAAACAGAGAGTAGCAGCAGTGTAAAAAGAGGGGTTGGGGAGGCAAACAATGCAAATAGTCTGGGTAGTCATTTGATTACTTGTACCTGAGTCCTATGGCTTGGGGGTAAAAACTGTTGAGAAACCATTTGTCCGAGACTTGGCACTCCGGTACTGCTTGCCATGCGGTAGTAGAGAGAACAGTCTATGACTGGGGTGGCTGGGGTCTTTGACAATTTTTAGGGCCTTCCTCTGACACCGCCTGGTGTAGAGGTCCTGGATGGCAGGCAGCTTAGCCCCAGTGAGGTACTGGGCCGTACGCACTACCCTCTGAAGTGCCTTGTGGTCAGAGGCAGTGAAGCAACCAGGATGCTCTCAATGTTGCAGCTGTTGAACCTTTTGAGGATCTCATGACCCATGCCAAATCTTTTTAGTTTCCTGAGGGGGAATAGGCTTTGTCATGCCCTGTTCACGACTGTCTTGGTGTGTTTGGACCATTCTAGTTTGTTGTTGATGTGGACACCAAGGAACATGACGCTCTCAACCTGCTCCACTACAGCCCAGTCGATGAGAATGGGGACATGCTTGGTCCTCCTTTTCCTGTAGTCCACAATCATCTCCTTAGTCTTGGTTACGTTGAGGGAGCTGTTGTTATTCTGGCACCACCCAGCCAGGTCTCTGACCTCCTCCCTATTGGCTGTCTCGTCGGTGATTAGGCCTACCACTGTTGTGTTGTCTGCAAACTTAATGATGGGAGTACAGGAGGAGACTGAGCACGCACCCCTGGGGAGCTCCAGTGTTGAGGATCAGCATGGCAGATGTGTTGCTACCTACTCTCACCACCTGGGGGCGGCCTGTCAGGAAGTCCAGGATCCAGTTGCAGAGGGAGGTGTTTAGTCCCAGGATCCTTAGCTTATTGATGAGCTTTGAGGGTACTATGGTGTTGAACGCTGAGCTGAAGTCAATGAATAGCATTCTCACATAAGTGTTCCTTTTGTCCAGGTGGGAAAGGGCAGTGTGGAGTGCAATAGAGATTGCATCATCTGTGGATCTGTTTGGGCGGTATGCAAATTGGGGTGGGTCTAGGATTTCTGGGATAAGGGTGTTGATGTGAGCCATTTTTGCGACTGGACTTAAAGAAACTTTCAAAGTCCTTGAAAATTTCCGTGTTGACTGATCTTCATGTCTTAAAGTAATGATGGACTGTCATTTCTCTTTGCTAATCTGAGCTGTTCTTGCCATAATATGGATTTGGTATTTTACCGAATAGGGCTATCTTCTGTATATCCCCTACCTTGTCACAACACAACTGATTGACTCAAATGCATTAAGATGTCACGCCCTGGCCATAGAGAGGCTTTTATTCTCTATTTTGGTTAGGCCAGGGTGTGACTAGGGTGGGCATTCTAGTTTCTTTATTTATATTTTTCTTAGTTTTTTTGCCGAGTGTGGTTCCCAATCAGAGGCAGCTGTTTATCGTTGTCTCTGATTGGGGATCACATATAAGTTGTCCTTCTCCTTTTGGTGTTTGTGGGATCTTGTTTTTTCTTAGCTCTCTGAAGCCTGTAGAACGTGATGTTCGTTATTCTTTTGTTGTTTTTGTTTGGTGTTCTGAGTAATTAAAGAATCATGAACACTTACCACGCTGCACCTTGGTCTCCTTCCAATAACAAACATTACATAAGAAGGAAAGAAATTCCACAAATGAACTTTTAACAAGGCACACCTGTTGATTGAAATGCATTCCAAGTGACTACCTCATGAAGCTGGTTGAGAGAATGTCTAGAGCGTATAAAGAAGAATCTCAAATATATAATATATTTGATTTGTTTCACACTTTTTTGGTTACTACATGATTCCATATGTGTTATTTCATAGTGTTGATCTCTTCATTATTATGCTACAATGTAGAAAATAGTCTAAATAAAAACCTTTGAATGAGTAGGAGTTCTAAAACTTTTGACCGGTAGTTTACATGTAGGTAGAGTTATTAAAATGGCTATGCATATATGACAACAACAGAGAGTAGCAGCTGTGTAAAAGAGGGGGGGCAATGCAAATAGTCCGGGTAGCCATTTGATTAGATGTTCAGGAGTCTTACAGCTTGAGGGTAGAAGCTGTTTAGAGGCCTCTTGGACCTAGACTTGGCGCTCCGGTACCGCTTGCTGTGCGTTAGATTAAATTAATTAAATGTCAGGAATTGTAAAAAACGGAGTTTGAATGTTTTTGGCTAAGGTGTATGTAAACTTCCGACTTCAACTGTATCATACACCTTTGAGTGTTCCGGACTTACATTTACATCAAGTCTATGAGACCAGGCTGGTGGGTGTGCTTAGGGGGGGTTGAACTATGTATGTGTATGTTTGTGTGTGTGTAATTAGCTCCAGTGACACAGTGGTGAAGGCTGTTAGAATATTAGACCATGGTAACATCAGATAGCATAGTAGATGGTTAATGATTCATCTCACTGTGTTGTTATGCTGACACACATAATCTGGGCTAGGCTTGCTGGCCCCAGTGTGTCAGACAGAAACAATAATATCAATATTAAATTCAACTTCAGCAGCAGTATGTCAAACTTGTATAAATGACTTCATATTTCCAGAATACAATCCATTCCACACGTAAATGTGTAACTATTTTGTCCCTGTGCGTTATCATTTAAATCCATCACAGATTAAGAACAGTTAGAGCCTCTTTAGTGTGTAGCAGTGGTGATGGCGAGGTTAAAATGTCGCTTATGACTTCCTTTTCCACATGACGACTTCTCATGGTGTATACACTAAACTAAACAGCCTATTCAAATGTCATAGCCAAACAACCCAAACATTCTTTATTTTGACCTTTATTTAACTAGGCAAGTCAGTTAAGAACAAATTCTTATTTCCAATGACAGCCTAGGAACAGTGGGTTAAGTGCATGTTCAGGGGCCGAACGACAGATTTGTACCTTGTCAGCTCGGGGATTTGAACTTGCAACCTTTCAGGTTACTAGTCCAATAGTTTAACCACTAGGCTACCCTGCCGCCCCAACATGACAGCCAACATGACTAATAATACTGAATAACTGGGTGAGTTCAAAGGTCGAAATCAGAGTTTATTATACAACCTTTGATCTATTGTGTGTCAGGACAGGTGTGTGTATCACCCAGACTATAATATCAGTTGAGAAACACACAGGAAGAACACTTCACAGAGACATCATGTTCAGGTAAGAACCTCTTCCTGTACTTTCAGAGGAAAACCACTGCCATATAGTACAGAACACAGTGAATCAGTTGTCAGTTAATCAGGTTAATAATCATCATCAATAGTCAGTTGATCATCATGTCTCTCTTCCTCTCAGAATTTCTGTGTTGATCTGCATCTCTCTACTGGTTTATGGCAACTCAGCCAAGCCATACAAGTCCTGGGTACGTACCGTAGACTGCATAAATATAACTTTACTTCAATTTATGTACTCGCCTCCCTTCAGTGTACTAGGTACTATTATTCTCCTATGCACCAGTATGTTCTTCTGTTCTCTCTCTTGCAGGATAAAGTGGCTGAGTCTGCAGTCCAGGAGACTCTGATGTGAGTCCTCTCTGTTCTGTTATCGTTCGGTTCATATATAATAAAATATTCAGACCTGTGCAGAAAATGTGTATCAGCCTAAAGCCGGGATGCAATCCAATCGCACTTTGTCGACAACGCGCCGTTTACCTTGACTGTGATTTCCACAAACGCGCTAACATTGTCCACAGCATTATACAGATTGAATCCCGGCCTGCGTTTCCCTCCCTCCACCCAGTAATAATGCTTCACTGTTCACACTCCCAATTTAGGTCTGAAAAGGAGGTGATGTTTGATCTGGGGCTGAAGCAGGTGGAGGCTCCCGAAGACATGGACATCACTAACAATGACATCCACCCTGTCATGCCCATCTGGAAGAACATGAGAGGGGGAGGTGGGAAGAGAAAGAAGGTAGAAAAAGAGGTAGTCCAAGGCAGATACTCCACAACAGAGGAGGACATGGACCATCTATACCACCCATCCATGGAGCAGACACATGATGCTGACCTGGCCAGAGCCCGATCTCAGTCAGAGGACACCTTCGTTGGGATGGCCATCCAGACAGAGCCCCTAGAGGAGGATAACACCAAGTACTACCAGGAGGCTGGGATAGATCTAGATAACATCTCTCATCTCTTCTCAGGCCAGGTGGATCCACGGCACCCTGAACAGGACTGGGACGAACTCTACCATCCAGAGATAAAGAGGGGAGACGGGCTGTACCAAGTGGACGTGCCTCACCAGGGGGAGCTCTCTGCTGTAGGGGCAGAGGTCAAGGGTCATAGTGAGCCAGAGGAAGACAGGGATGACCTCTACCATGGTGACCGGCCTGTACCTGTTCAGGTGAATGGGAGTGGCCAGGACAGGCAGCAGTCTGCCGATCGGCCCTCTCAGAGGATGTACAGAGAACCAGAGGAGGACCTGGATTACCTCCATCATCATTAATTAAACACCTAAGACCCATGATATCTGCCCCCTAACTGACTGTCAGCTCTACAGTCAGCTACAGCTCTACTGCATCCAATCAAATACTGGTTATGATGAGAAAAATAATTATGCTAATGATGAAATAATTTATTTCACTGATGGTAATATGGTTTTGAGAATTTTTGTTGAGAATTTCAAAATGAATTGTTTGGTTAAAAGCTGTACATACAGCAATGGGTTAAATGCACATCGGAGTGACTCTATAGAAGTCTATAAACTAACACTGTATGGATCTAACCGTTTATTGTATGTTTAGTAACCAGTACTGTATAAGTCAATCTTCTAAGACATTAAAGACACTTGTAACCTCTACTGTAATGTCTGTCTTACATCTACTTAACAATCATTCACATGGAATACAAATAGAAAAATCACTATATTGTTTATTTACAATTGATACATTGCATTTTAGATTTCATATGGATCTTGACATCAACATTAAAATAATATATATTTTTAAAGAAAATCTAGATGTTTCTCAGAAACATGCAAACTCAAATTCTTAGGTTATTTGTTAGGTAATGCAAAATTTGGTTGTGCCCCGTCGATAACATTCATTCTTGTGTGTCAATCTAGTAGTTCACCCGGGATGACTCCCTTCTTCAGTATCAGGCACCCATAGAGCGCTGTCTCCCTGTTTATAGAGGGAGAGGGACACAGTAAACACATACACACAAAACTAGAGAGATACCTAGTCAGTTGCACATCTGAATGAATTCAACCGAAATGTGTCTTCCACCATTTAACCCAACCCCTCCGAATCAGACAGGTGCAGGGGGCTGGCTTAATTGTCGTCATCGGCGGCCTGGGAGCAGTTGTTGTTGGGTGTTAACTGCCTTGCTCAAGGGCAGAATGGCTGATTTCTCCACCTTGCCAGCTGGGGGATTCGAACCAGAGACCTTTCGGGTCACTGGCCCAACGCTGTTAACCGCTAGGTTACCTGTCACCCCATTTATCTACACTGATACACACACGCACACACACACACACACAAAGAGAGAAAAACCTGTATCTCACCCAGTTGCTACAACAGCAAAGGCTTTCTTGGCTCGTTCATAGAATGCAAATCTCTCCACCTTCTCTAGAGGAGCCTGGACACAGAACACACAATAACTTTCCTCAACATATAAGTATGTGTGTGTGCGCACGTGTTCACCCCTATCCACTCACCTGTACCCCAGCATGTGCCAGCTTCTGTCTGAAGATATCCCATACAGGAGTGGCTAGTCCCCTTTTTTTGTCACTGTCCACCAACTCCATCACGGAAGCCTACACACGCACATGCACACAAAACAATTGGTCACTGTCCAGCTAGCTCTCCAGATGTGACATATTGACATTTCCAGTTGCTGGGGACCTACCGGGCTGGGGACGTAGGTATCCAGGGGCAATAGCTTCAAAATGGCCTCCAAAAGCTCAGCAGCCCCTAGACCTGCAGGAAAATCACAGAGACTGACCATTTGATACAATACAACACACACTTTAATTAGGGCCAGTATCGTGACACTCGTTAGTATCGTGGCAACACTGGCAAGGAAACAAAACACAAAGCAGATTTAACTTCTTTAGGAAAACAGCCCTAATGTTGGAAACAAACAATTATTTATTTATTATTTTCCATGCTATAACAAACAATATTTTACATACATCGTGTTTTCATTTTTGCCAGGGGAAAAAAATATAAGTATACTACATACAGGTACTACACAGCATAAGTATCCAGAGTGTTTTTTCTGTTCCCCTGGTTAAGTAAAGGTTAACTATACACCTACCATCAGCTCGGATCTCAATGGGACCGCAGGTGCAGGTGGAGGAGGTAGGGAAGTTTGTATCAGCCAGAACTGTAACGAGACAATTAATTCAAATATATCAATGTATCTCTTTATTGTCCTTGTTTGAGACTTCAATCTGTAACCAGGAGTTTGAGTTGAGAGATGAGTTGACACATTTGTTGCCAGATTGATTGGATGGGGGATAAACGAAAACTGTAATGTCTTCTATTGACTATTGCATACATGTATACATGATCCCAATTTTAGCTTCAAGACTCCGGCAACTTGAAAAAACAATATGCTGATTTATTGTTACATTGTATTGTTACATTAAACCATATCACACGCTGTAGTTTAAAAACTCAAGTGTGGATAGTGCTAAAACAATGATGTCATATTTGAATTCTGCCATCTTTATGCACATTCAACATTACCACATGTGGTAAATGTAGATTCCTAGACCTGCACTGACACTAGGGATGGGGAAATGAAGCTTCCTGAAGCATTGAGGCATTATTGCCAATTGTGTCGAAAATAAGTTAATTACTCAATGCTTTAATCAACACAGTGCTTAGTTTATGAAGATTCGCATTAGCTATTGCACATTCCTGGGTCCACAAAAAAAACGTACACATATGACAAAGTACGGAACAGTAAAAGACGAGATCGACATAAAATATTACATTAAAGTGGCACCTGCTGGTCAAAGGAATTGAGTGCAGCCAAATTATTATAGTTGCCATCCCACACGCCTTCGTTAAGTGCGCATCGTAGCCTTTTTGATTTCTACCGAAACCAGAGATATTAGAGAAATAAGAGATAGGAATCTATTGGAAAATAGATGGAGAATTTTATAGTGCTGGACAACAAATGGAGAAATGTATAACGCCCCACCCTGCGCCCAATTGACTCCCACTCACTCTTTGAAGGAGCGCACTCCTTGTCCCAAAGAACCCAGAATGCACCGCACGGCACAACGCATGGGCAACATACACTATCAGCGATAGTACGAATCCAGTGGAAATTCCCATCTCCTCAAAATTATCTTTGTCGAGAAACAAATACCAAAAGTGTTTGTTCGATTATAAACCAACCTTCGGACGTAACTGATCACGAGCCTCTGATAACGCGATTACATGCATCGGCACCAGGGTTGCCGTGTCAGTGCTTTTACCTAATATTTGGCCTATATAAAATGATGTCGGGGAGAAAAATATATTGGTTGCGGTTTGCTGGTTTTTGGGATACTTCTAAATTGCACCAGCTGCCATGGAATCTCTTAAAAAAATATATATAAATATATATATACAGTGCCTTCAGAAAGTATTCATACCACTTGACTTTTTCCACATTGTTTGGTTACAGCCTTATTATAAAATGGATTAAATGTTTTTTTCCCCCTCATCAATCTACACACAATACCCCATATTGACAAAGCAAAAACAGGTTATAATGTTTTGCAAATGTATTTAATAAAAAAGAGAAATATCACATTTACACAAGTATTCAAACCCTTTACTCAGTGCTTAGTTGAAGCACCTTTGGCAGCAATTACAGCCTAGAGTCTTCTTGGGTATGATGCCACAAGCTTGGCACACCTGTATTTGGGGAGTTTCTCACATTCTTCTCTGCAGATCCTCTCATGCTCTTTCAGGTTGGATGGGGAGCGCTGCTGCACAGCTATTTTCAGGTCTCTTCAGAGATGTTCGATCGGGTTCAAGTCCGGCCTCTAGCTGGGCCACTCAAGCACATTCAGAGAGTTGTCACAAAACCACTCATGTGTTGTCTGGGCTGTGTGCTTGTGGAAGGTGAACCTTCGCCCCAGTCTGAGTTCCTGAGCACTCTGGAGCAGGTTTTCATCAAGGATCTCTCTGTACTTTGCTCCGTTCATCTTTGCCTTGATCCTGACAAATCTCCCAGTCCCTGCAGCTGAAAAACATCCCCACAGCATGATGCTGCCACCACCATGATTCAATGTAGGAATGGTGCTAAGTTTTCTCCAGAGGTGGCGCTTTGCATTAAGGCCACAGCGTTAAATCTTGGTTTCATCAGACCAGAGAATCTTGTTTCTCATGGTCTGTGAGTCTTTAAGTGCCTTTTTGCAAACTGCAAGTAGGCTGTCATATGCCTTTTACTGAGGAGTGGCTTCCGTCTAGCCACTCGACCATAAAGGCCTGATTGGTGTTGCGGAGTGCTGCAGAGATGGTTGTCATTCTGGAAGGTTCTCCCATCTCTACAGAGGAACTCTGGAGCTCTGTCAGATTGACCATCGGGCTCTTGGTCACCTCCCTGACAAAGGCCCTTCTCCCCCGATTGCTTAGTTTGGCCGGGCTCCCACTTCTTGGAAGAGTCTTGGTGGTTCCAAACTTCTTCTATTTAAGAATGTGTGTTTTTGGGGACCTTCAATGCTGCAGACATTTTTTTGGTACCCTTCCCCAGATCTGTGCCTTGATACAATTCTGTCTCGGAGTTCTATGGACAATTCCGTCGACCTCATGGCTTGGTTTTTGCTAAACAGATAGGCTAATGTGGCTATAATATGCCACATAATATTTCTGTTTATTATTTATAAATTAGCAAACATTTCTAAAAAACTGTTTTTGCTTGGTCATTATGGGGTATTGGGTGTAGTTTGCTGAGGATTTTGATGAATCCATTTTAGAATAAGGCTGTAAGGTAACAAAATGGGGGAAAAGTCAAGGGGTCTGAACACTTTCCGAAGGCACTTTATATATATACAGATATTATCAGTCAAAAGTTTGAACACACCTATTCATGCAATCTGGTTTCCGAGCCGGTCACGGGTGCACCTCAGCCACACTCAAGGTACTAAACGACATCATAACCGCCATCGATAAAAGACAGTACTGTGCAGCCGTCTTCATCGACCTTGCCAAGGCTTTCGACTCTGTCAATCACCATATTCTTATCGGCAGACTCAGTAGCCTCGGTTTTTCGGATGACTGCCTTGCCTGGTTCACCAATTACTTTGCAGACAGAGTTCAGTGTGTCAAATCGGAGGGCATGCTGTCCGGTCCTCTGGCAGTCTCTATGGGGGTGCCACAGGGTTCAATTCTCGGGCCGACTCTTTTCTCTGTGTATATCAATGATGTTGCTCTTGCTGCGGGCGATTCCCTGATCCACCTCTACGCAGACGACACCATTCTATACACTTTCGGCCCGTCATTGGACACTGTGCTATCTAACCTCCAATCGAGCTTCAATGCCATACAACACTCCTTCCGTGGCCTCCAACTGCTCTTAAACGCTAGTAAAACCAAATGCATGCTTTTCAACCGATCGCTGCCTGCACCCGCTTGCCCGACTAGCATCACCACACTGGATGGTTCCGACCTTGAATATGTGGACACCTATAAGTACCTAGGTGTCTGGCTAGACTGCAAACTCTCCTTCCAGACCCATATCAAACATCTCCAATCGAAAATCAAATCAAGAGTCGGCTTTCTATTCCGCAACAAAGCCTCCTTCACTCACGCTGCCAAGCTTACCCTAGTAAAACTGACTATCCTACCGATCCTCGACTTCGGCGATGTCATCTACAAAATTGCTTCCAACACTCTTCTCAGCAAACTGGATGCAGTTTATCACAGTGCCATCCGTTTTGTCACTAAAGCACCTTATACTACCCACCACTGCGACTTGTATGCTCTAGTCGGCTGGCCCTCGCTACATATTCGTCGCCAGATCCACTGGCTCCAGGTCATCTACAAGGCCATGCTAGGCAAAGCTCCGCCTTATCTCAGCTCACTGGTCACGATGGCAACACCCATCCGTAGCACGCGCTCCAGCAGGTGTATCTCATTGATCATCCCTAAAGCCAACACCTCATTCGGCCGCCTTTCGTTCCAGTACTCTGCTGCCTGTGACTGGAACGAATTGCAAAATCGCTGAAGTTGGAGACTTTTATCTCCCTCACCAACTTCAAACATCAGCTATCTGAGCAGCTAACCGATCGCTGCAGCTGTACATAATCTATTGGTAAATAGCCCACCCATTTTCACCTACCTCATCCCCACAGTTTTTATTTATTTACTTTTCTGCTCTTTTGCACACCAATATCTCTACCTGTACATGATCATCTGATCATTTATCACTCCAGTGTTAATCTGCAATATTGTAATTATTCGCCTACCTCCTCATGCCTTTTGCACACATTGTATATAGACTCCCCTTTTTTCTCTACTGTGTTATTGACTTGTTAATTGTTTACTCCATTGTGTAACTCTGTGTTGTCTGTTCACACTGCTATGCTTTATCTTGGCCAGGTTGCAGTTGCAAATGAGAACTTGTTCTCAACTAGCCTACCTGGTTAAATAAAGGTGAAATAAAAAAATAAATAAAAAATTGTTTTTCTTTATTTGTACTATTTTCTACATTGTAGAATAATAGTGAAGACATTACAACTATGAAATAACACATATGGAATCATGTAGTCACCCCCCCAAAAATGTTAACCAAATCAAAATATATTTTATATTTGAGATTCTTCAAAGTAGCCACCCTTTGCCTTGATGACGGCGTAGCACACTTAACCTACCTGGAGCTGGCAAACAGATTCAATAAATAGCCTATAACTTTTGTGTATTGTTGTTGTAGCCTTGTGTTATATTATGCAACTATTAATGGCCATGTTCAGTTAATTAAATTGGAAGTTATCAAAGCTCTATCGCAATTTGTTGTTAGAACGCATTAGATTGAAGGTCAGTCAGATTAGGCTACATGTCAAACATATATATAACTAACACTGGCTATTGGGAAACACAAGCACTTCTTACCTCTAAATCGCCAAGCTATTCATGTTGAATAAATGTGTGTTATTTTGAACTACGCAAGCAGCTAAATCGTTCAGTTCACAGCTTGCCTACGTTTTTGCCTAGGCTACTGTAGACTATCCAAAATAAGATGTAGGCCTATCAGGGGCTAAAGGCTACCTGCATATATCTAAGCAAACTATGGCAAAGTTGAATTACAATAATAAACCTAGATTTTAGTCTGTAGACTATGCCTATTTGAAATGGGCCATTTATAAATGTTTTGCAGTCTTAACATCTGGCACATAATAATGGCAGAATTGCCAGAAAATAGCCTACCATTGGTTAAAAAAAAGTTAATCCAAGTGTTTCTTGCTCAGAGATTTGGAGATCCTCTGTCCAATTTTCATCACTCAAACTCCTGTCGGATGTATCTATAGTGCGCAAAGGAGATGCATTTACAAAACCGGGGTCGAGCCCTGAATGCTGCTTGGCTAAAAGCTGTGGTATATCAGACCGTATACCATGGGTGTAACAAAACAAAAGTTACTGTTCTAATTACATTGGTAACCAGTTTAAGCAATAAGGCACCATTACACCGGGGCTAACGGCTGTAGAGTCACCCTGCATTGCGTCCCGCTTAACAGCCCTTATGGATGTCGATTTAACTCGTTTGACTGCAATGATTAAGCAATAAGGCACAAGGGGTAAGGCATATGGCCAACGAGTTAAATCGACATGCATTGACGGAAAGTGATCGGGCGAGTTTAACAATGGCAAATTATCCTCTTGCGACATATTCAAATGTCTTTATTACGACATTGTCAAAGTTCACAATAATTCATATTTTGATGAAAACATCATTTTGCTTCTAACGTCCTTACAAGTTACGTCGAGATTCCTTCTTAATTGTCTCGATAACGTTATGGAAAAGGGTTTATTGTATACATGTGTCCGTTTTCAGACCTTTTGCGCGGGTTTGTGTGGTCATTGTTTTAGAACTTGTTGCTGTACCTGGCAACGTTCACAGACCTTCACTGAACCAGCAAGTTCCATGTTCGCTCTTACGAGCGTAGCTAGCGGATTTATTTACCCAGTTCGTCTCCGTGGCCCATCTTGGCCAGGGCATACAGCAGCTCTGGCGACAGAATGGACGGTATTCCTTTTAGAATAACCATAGTAGCAGGTTCGATAACACAGGCACTTCACAGAAGGAAAAAGACGACCAGGAAGTAAGTCATGAGATCAGAGTGCGTGTAGGCTATTTGATTAGTCTAACACAGGTTGCCGAACTACAGTCAGTGAGGGCACACCCCTCTTCAGGGGCGGACTGGGGCAGATATTCAGCCCTGGCATTTCAGGCACAACAACCCACATAACCAGCGAGCACCCCCTACTACTTACACATACAGGCAGTAATGCTACTGAAACATAACCTAGGCAACTATAGGACAGCGTGTCTATGTCCAAATATCAGAGACTTATCATGGTTATTCCACAGAAATCAGTCTGAAAGAAGTCGCTGTAAAAAATATGCAATTGTCTCTACAGGTCAGAATGTTGAATACAATGATATTTACCGGTTGTCTGTGCTGTTGGTCCTTTTGGCTGTAGGAAGTTTGCCAGCTGATTGCATGGGACAACTTTGGTCTGTTCTTCGGTTAAACTCGGTCATTGTTGACATACTATATTGTGCAAGTCCTGTGCGAATTGCATCAGCATTGAAAACACAAACTGACATACAGACCAGCATATTGAAAATCAGGTTAATAAACACTACTCTGTGGCTATTTTGTCACAGATTACCTCCTGCATAAGGAAAAAAATCTGTAGACAAAGTAAAGTACTTTCGAATTAAGTTTATTCAACAGTCTGACTTGTGATGGGACTGTTCACAAAGATGTTAGAGACGAGAGAGGAGTCTTCCACTCTCAGATTCGTAGAAGCTAAGCGTTTCTCAACTTTTACTGTACCAGTGACCGGTGAAACATAGCCCTCCTTTTTTACCAGCTCATGTTTAAGACAAATGCAACATGTAAAAAGCACCACTGAAGATACAACTGTCTGTCTGTCCATCTGTCTGTCACTCTGTCTGTCTGTGATTCTCCTTGTTCTCGCCTGCCTGCCTGCCTGCCTGCCTGCCTGTCCTGTCTGTCTGTCTGTCTGTCTGTCTGTCTGTCTGTCTGTCTGTCTGTCTGTCTGTCTGTTTCCTTGTTCTCCTCTGTTGTCACTCTGTCTGTCTGTGATTCTCCTTGTTCTCCTCTGTTGTCACTCTGTCTGTCGGTCTGTCTGTCTGTCACACCTAAGTGTTAATAGTTCAAATTACACATAGACCCTACATATTAAGGAAATGGCAGTACATCTTTGTCTCTCTGTTTTCTTACTAACCACTGCACTCACCTCTGAGCTGTCTATGCTAAGCCTAGCATCTTTTCCCACAGCACTGGTACCAGAAGACCAGGGGACCATACTGCCTGTGCTGGGCCCAGCAACATCCTAGTTGTGAATGAATAAACACATTTATTAGATAAAGAAGAAAGATTACTGAATAAATGCCTAATAGATGACCATTGGCTCATAATACCTTATGAAAGCCTAATTACTTACAGTATGTCATACATGTGTCCCCATCCTAAGTGTTACAGTTTTTCTCAGTCGCTTTGGTGCATTTCTTAGATCAAAAGTGCAATTCTTGAAACTACTTGTACAAATTCCAAATCATCTAGTCACTTGTGCACATCATTAAAGCAATTTCTTATTCCTTTAGAGCAAATTGCAATTGATAATGTACAAGTGTCAGCTTTTTTCCACATTATCAATTGCTCATGTCATGTTGATCAAAATGTAGTAGATTGTTCTCTGTTGAATAGTCTTACCCCTCAAAACATCTAGGCATTAGTTCCTTGCATAAGCCATTACATGCAAAATTGTTGAACTATTTGTCATAAACTGTCAAGCATAGTTTTACACATTTATATTAGACCTTTTGTACAAAAACATGAATTGATGAATCGTGCAGGTGAAATTGACCCTCACTCATGAAGGAATGTAAAGTGTTAGTTCAACCAACAATCAACCAGTTGTCTAAATTTCTCAAAGGTGCATCTCATGAAGAATCAATTGGCAAGCATATATAGACAGACCAAAAACACAGAGTTGCAATTTTCCAATAATGGATGGACCAGGAAATGAACAGGGTCAACAGCCAAGAGGAGGAGGAAGAAGAGGAGCAAGGATGCATGGTGGAAGGCAAAACAGAGGAAGAGGCAGAAGAGGACATAGGCTCCACCTGGCACAGCCAGAAGAGGACTGGCCACCCCACATAGCCTGGTTCCTCTCTAGGTTTATAATCTCCACCCGGCACAGCCAGAAGAGGACTGGCCACCCCTCATAGCCTGGTTCCTCTCTAGGTTTATAATCTCCACCCGGCACAGCCAGAAGAGGACTGGCCACCCCTCATAGCCTGGTGGAAGGTGGAAGGAACATGCAATATATGTACATGTTATGTCACTCTTCCTTACCAAAACAAATTCAACTGTGTGTTCTGGGATATAGCGTATAATGGAGTTGGAATCAAGTTAACCCTCCCACATGCAGAAGACGGGGTCGGAATATCATCGGTCACAGCAAATATCACCATGTGTGCTGCTATTTCGGAGCATGGTGTCCTAACCCATATCCCCAATATAGGGCCATACAACACCCAGCATCTACTCAACTTTTTAGAGACTCTACAGGGCTCTCATCCCTGATGATGAGAGGGGTCTGTTTAGAGAGGATTTGCCAAAGTATGTGGTCATTTGTGATAATGTGAGTTTCCATCGATCAAACATAAGGCAATGGTTTGTGACCCACCCGAGGATGCTCATTCCTCCCACCTTTATTCACCATTCCTTAAGCAAATTGATGAGTTATTTTCAGCATGGAGGTGGAAGGTGTACGATCGTTAGCCACACACACAGATGACCCTGCTGGCTGCAATGGATGCAGCATGTGAGGACATCACAGTAGACGCCTGCAGAGGATGGATAAGGCATTCCAAAAGATTCTTTCCACGTTGCATTGGAAGGGAAAATATCCGGTGTGATGTGGATGAGAATATGTGGGCCGACAGACAGGAACGTCTGTATGTGTAGAGACAGCACAACAGTGCTGCGGGCAAAGTTGTGCCTTAGGGGTGGTTTCCGGTGTTTCTTTCTAATTTAGTTTTTTTTCCTTTGTGCCTCTTGGGTTGTCCAGTCTCTTTCAATCAATAACCCACATACAGTAATAAGTAAATAGCACTGTTAAAATTGATATATGCCATAGAAGTGCAGCCTTGTGCATTTTCAATACAGTAGCTGTCATCCAAACTGTAGCCTAAGTTTACATCAGGTAATACTGTCAAAGTACACAGTTACATTGACAACATGCCTAAACATTTTGACGACCTTGTTCGTGAACAATGACTCAATGACTTATCATTCTGATGACACTGACATGATCATTGGCATGAATATTTACTTTTGAGAGATGTACTAAGGATTTTTAGTGACTGACTAGCTTTAGAAACATATCTATTGTATATTGCAATTTGTACAAATTGTTCTGAGAAATGCACTTATTATTTTGCACATGTTAGGGATGATGTGAAAAATGCACCAAAGCGACTGAGAAAAACTGTAATTATATAATATATCTCCAAAATATCAATAAACTGGCAGAACATGTGTCAGTGTTTGTCCCTCTCAGTTTTCTCCCTACGTCCACTACACTTGACCTGCTGCAGCATCAGCTGAGATATATGTGCCGCGAAGCCTAGCATCACTGGAACCAGGGGGCTACACTGCCTGTGCTGGGCCCAGCAACAGCCTAGGGTATCACTTTATTTTAAGGTCCCATATTAAACCATTATTAAGGCATTTACAAACTGTTTGCTCAACATGTATTAATCATTACTCCCACATTTGTAAATGTTAGTAAGCTAGTTATTCACACGTGTGAATACAGTACCAGTCAAAAGTTTTGACATACCTACTCATTCCAGGGTTTTTATTTTTATGATTTTCTACATTGTTGAATAATAGTGAAGACATCAAGCTATGAAATAACACATATGGAATCATGTAGTAACCAAAAAAGTGTTAAAAAAAATCAAAATATATTTTATATTTGAGATTCTTCAAAGTAGCCATCCTTTGCCTTGATGACAGCTTTGCACAATCTTGGCCTTCTCTCAACCAGCTTCATGTGGTAATCACCTCGAATGTATTTAAATTAACATGTGTGCATTAAAGGTTGAATTTCTTAATGTGTTTGAGCAAATCAGTTGTGTTGTGACAAGGTAGGGTTGGTATACAGAAGATAGCCCAATTTGGTAAAAGACCATTTCCATATTATGGCAAGGACAGCTCAAATAAGCAAAAAGACAGCCCATCATTACTTTAAGACATGAAGGTCAGTCAATGCGGAACATTTCAAGAACTTTGAAAGTTTCTTCAAGTGCAGTCGCAAAAACCATCAAGTGCTATGATGAAACTGGCACATGAGGACCGCCAGAGGAAAGGAAGACACAGAGTTACCTGCTGCACAAAATCTAATTGTAAGGAAGTTTCAAGGTTTTGCCTGAGGTAGAGTATCTCATGATAAGCTCTAGACCACACTATATACCAAGAGAGTTTTCATCTATATTCTTCATAGCTGTCTATTTACCACCACAAACCGATGCTGGCACTAAGACCGCACTCAATGAGCTGTATACGGACATAAGTAAACAGGAAAATGCTCATCCAGAGGCGGCGCTTCTAGTGGCCAGGGACTTTAATGTAGGGAAACTTAAATCTGTTTTACCTAATTTCTACCAGCATGTTAAATGTTAAATGTGCAACCAGAGGTAAAAAAAAACTCGAGACCACATTAACTCCACACACAGAGAGCTCATCACTAAGCTAAGGACCCTGGGACTAAACACCTTCCTCTGCAACTTGATCCTGGACTTCCTTACGAGCTGCCCCCAGGTGGTAAGGGTAGGTAACAACACACTGATCCTCAACACAGGGGCCCCTCAGTGGTGCGTGCTCAGTCCCCTCCTGTACTACTCCCTGTTCACTCATGACTACATGGCCAGGCACGATTTCAACACCATCATTAAGTTTGCCAATAACTCAACAGTGATAGGCCTGATCACCGACATTGATGAGAGCCTACACGTGTGGTGCCAGGATAACAACCGCTCCCTCAACGTGATCAAGACAAAGGAGATGATTGTGGACTACAGGAAAAGGAGGACCGAGCACACCCCCACGCTGTAGTGGAGCAGGTTAAGAGCTTCAAGTTCCTTGGTGTCCACATCACCAACAAACTATCATGGTCCAAACACACCAAGACCCGGGGAGCACGACGAAACCTATTCTCCCTCAGGAGACTGAAAAGATTTGGCATGGGTCATCAGATCCTCAAAAATCTCTACAGCTGCACCATCGAGAGCATCCTGACTGGTTGCATCACTACTTGGTATGGAAACTGCTTGGCCTCCGACCGCAAGGCACTACAGAGGGTAGTGCGTACGGTCCAGTACATCACTGGGGCCATGTTTCTGCCATCCAGGACCTCTACACCAGGCGGTGTCAGAGGAACGCCCTAAAAGTTGTCAAAGACTCCAGCCACCCTAGCTAGTCATAGACTGTTCTCTCTGCTACCACACAGCAAGCAGTAACGGAGCGCCAAGTCTAGGTCCAAAAGGCTTCTTAACAGCTTCTACCCCCAAGCCATAAGACTCCTGATCAGCTAATCAAATGGCTACCCAGACTATTTGCATTGTCGCCCCCTTCTTTTATGCTGCTGCTACTCTGTTTATTATCAATGCATAGTCACTTTAATAACTCTACCTAAATGTACATATTACCTCTGTTACCTTGACTAACCGGTGCCCCCGCACATTGACCCTGTGCTGGTACCCCCTGTATATAGCCTTGCCACTTATTTTACTGCTGCTCTTTAATCATTTGTTATTCTATTTTATATTTATCTATTTTTTACTTAACACTTATTTTTCTTAACTGCATTGTTGATTAAGGGCTTGAAAGTAAGCATTTCACAGAAAGGTCTACACCTGTTGTATTCAGTGCATGTGACAAATCAAATTTGATTTAATTTGCAGAGGATGAATTCATAAGAGTTATCAGCCTCAGAAATTGCAGCCCAAATAAATGCTTCACAGAGTTCAAGTAACAGACACATCTCAACATCAACTGTTCAGAGGAGACGTGAATCAGGCCATCATTTTATATTTATTTTTTTATTTAACCTTTATTTAACTAGGCAGTCAGTTAAGAACAAATTCTTATTTACATTGACGGCCTACCAAAATGCAAAAGGCCTCCTGCGGGGACGGGAGCCTGGGATAAAATAAATAAATAAAATACAATATAAATATAGGATAAAGCACACATCACAACAAGAGAGACACAACACAACATAAAGAGAGACCTAAGACAATAACATAACAGCAAAACATGACAACACAGCATGGTAGCAACACAACATCACAACAACATGGCAGCAACACAACATGGTTGCAGCACAAAAACATGGTACAAACATTAATGGGCAAAGTCAACAGCACAAAGGTCAAGAAGGTAGAGACAACAATACATCATACAAAGCAGCCACAACTGTCAGTAAGAATGTCCATGATTGAGTCTTTGAATGAAGAGATTGAGATAAAACTGTCCAGTTTGAGTGTTTGTTGCAGCTCGTTCCAGTTGCTAGCTGCAGTCAACCGAAAAGAGGAGCGACCCAGGGATGTGTGTGCTTTGGGGACCTTTAACAGAAGATGACTGGCAGAACGGGTGTTGTATGTGGAGAATACGGGCTGCAGTAGATATCTCAGATATTGGGGAGTGAGGCCTAAGTGGGTTTATTAAATAAGCATCAACCAGTGGGTCTTGCGACAGGTATACAGAGATGACCAGTTTACAGATGAGTATAGAGTGCAGTGATGTGTCCTATAAGGAACATTGGTGGCAAATCTGATGGCTCGAGAGCACCCTTACCTGCCGATCTATAAATTACGTCTCCGTAATCTAGCATGGGTAGGATGGTCATCTGAATCAGGGTTAGTTTGGCAGCTGGGGTGAAACAGGAGTGATTACGATAGAGGAAACCAAGTCTAGATTTAACTTTAGCCTGCAGCTTTTCTTTGTGCTGAGAGAAGGACAGTGCACCGTCTAGCCATATTCCCAAGTACTTGTATGAGGTGACTACCTCAAGCTCTAAACCCTAAGAGTAATAACACCTGTGGGAAGAGGTGCATTCTTCTTACCAAACCACATGACCTTGGTTTTGGAGGTGTTTAAAACAAGGTTAAGGGTAGAGAAAGCTTGTTGGACACTAAGATAGCTTTGTTGTAGAGCATTTAACATGACATCCGGGGAGGGGCCAGCTGAGTATAAGACTATCTTCTGCATATAAATGGATCAGAGAGCTTCCTACTGCCTGAGCTATGTTGTTGATGTAAATTGAGAAGAGCGTGTGGCCTAGGATTGAGCCTTGGGTTATTCCCTAGGTGACAGGCAGTGTGTGAGACAGCTGACTGGCTTTCTTGATGTGTATAGTTCTCTCTCTGGTATGCAATCTGGTTTCCGCTCAGGTTATGGATGTGTCACTGCAACCTTAAAAGGTCCTCAATGATGTCACCATTGCCCTTGATTTGAAGCAATATTGTGCTGCTACAGTGCCTTGCGAAAGTATTCGGCCCCCTTGAACTTTGCGACCTTTTGCCACATTTCAGGCTTCAAACATAAAGATATAAAACTGTATTTTTTGTGAAGAATCAACAACAAGTGGGACACAATCATGAAGTGGAACGACATTTATTGGATATTTCAAACTTTTTTAAGAAATCAAAAACTGAAAAATTTGGCGTGCAAAATTATTCAGCCCCCTTAAGTTAATACTTTGTAGCGCCACCTTTTGCTGCGATTACAGCTGTAAGTCGCTTGGGGTATGCCTCTATCAGTTTTGCACATCGAGAGACTGACATTTTTTCCCATTCCTCCTTGCAAAACAGCTCGAGCTCAGTGAGGTTGGATGGAGAGCATTTGTGAACAACAGTTTTCAGTTCTTTCCACAGATTCTCGATTGGATTCAGGTCTGGACTTTGACTTGGCCATTCTAACACCTGGATATGTTTATTTTTGAACCATTCCAATGTAGATTTTGCTTTATGTTTTGGATCATTGTCTTGTTGGAAGACAAATCTCCGTCCCAGTCTCAGGTCTTTTGCAGACTCCATCAGGCTTCCAGAATGGTCCTGTATTTGGCTCCATCCATCTTCCCATCAATGTTAACCATCTTCCCTGTCCCTGCTGAAGAAAAGCAGGCCCAAAACATGATGCTGCCACCACCATGTTTGACAGTGGGGATGGTGTGTTCAGGGTGATGAGCTGTGTTGCTTTTATGCCAAACATAACGTTTTGCATTGTTGCCAAAAAGTTCAATTTTGGTTTCATCTGACCAGAGCACCTTCTTCCACATGTTTGGTGTGTCTCCCAGGTGGTTTGTGGCAAACTTTAAACAACACTTTTTATGGATATCTTTAAGAAATGGCTTTCTTCTTGCCACTCTTCCATAAAGGCCAGATTTGTGCAATATACGACTGATTGTTGTCCTATGGACAGAGTCTCCCACCTCAGCTGTAGATCTCTGCAGTTCATCCAGAGTGATCATGGGCCTCTTGGCTGCATCTCTGATCAGTCTTCTCCTTGTATGAGCTGAAGGTTTAGAGGGATGGCCAGGTCTTGGTAGATTTGCAGTGGTCTGATACTCCTTCCATTTCAATATTATCGCTTGCACAGTGCTCCTTGGGATGTTTAAAGCTTGGGAAATCTTTTTGTATCCAAATCCGGCTTTAAACTTCTTCACAACAGTATCTCGGACCTGCCTGGTGTGTTCCTTGTTCTTCATTGATGCTCTCTGCGCTTTTAACGGACCTCTGAGACTATCACAGTGCAGGTGCATTTATACGGAGACTTGATTACACACAGGTGGATTGTATTTATCATCATTAGTCATTTAGGTCAACATTGGATCATTCAGAGATCCTCACTGAACTTCTGGAGAGAGTTTGCTGCACTGAAAGAAAAGGGGCTGAATAATTTTGCACGCCCAATTTTTCAGTTTTTGATTTGTTAAAAAAGTTTGAAATATCCAATAAATGTTGTTCCACTTCATGATTGTGTCCCACTTGTTGTTGATTCTTCACAAAAATACAGTTTTATATCTTTATGTTTGAAGCCTGAAATGTGGCAAAAGGTCGCAAAGTTCAAGGGGGCCGAATACTTTCGCAAGGCACTGTATTTTTATTGACTTGGCCAAAGCTTTTGATACGATAGACCATTCTACCATTCTACGATAGACCATTAGGATTAGCTTGATCTTAGCCTTTAAATAAAGGACAAACTGTGTCTGCCTTCCAAGCAATGGGAACCTCCCCAGAAAGGAGAAAAAGGTTAAAAGGGTTGGAGATAGGCTTGGCGATGATAGGGGCAGCAACCATAAAGAAGAAAGGGTCTAAACCATCTGATCCAGATGTTTTTTTAGGGTCAAGTTTAAGGAGCTCCTTTAGCACCTCGGACTCAGTGACTGCCTGCAGGGAGAAACTTTGTAGCGGGACAGGGGAAAAAGAGGGAGAAGCATGGGGGATAGTCGCATTAGAAGGGGTGGGAGATGAGGAAATGTTGGACGGGCAAGGAGGCATGGCTGAGTCAAATAGGAATCCTGACTTAATGAAGTGGTGATTAAAGACTCTTGTCTCTGACTTCTTGTCAGTAACAACCACATCATCAACATTAAGGGATATGGGCAGCTGTGAGGAGGAGGGTTTATTGTCCAGGTCTTTAACAGTTTTCCAGAACGTCTTGGGATTAGACCTACAGAGAGAGAACTGCTCCTTAAAGTAACTAACTTTGGCCTTCCGGATAGCCTGAGTGCACTTATTTCTCATTTGCCTGAACAATAGCCAGTCAGTCTGAGTATGCATGTGCCAAGCCTTTCGCCAAATGCAATTCTTGAGGTGGAGTAACTCTGCAAGATCATGGCCGAACCAGGGGCTGAACCTGTTTTTAATTCTCATTTTCTTTATGGGTGCGTTTGTTAACAATACCACTGAAAATATCAAAAAGGAAGGTCCAAGAGTCTTCAACAGAGGGGGATCAAGCTGATTCTAAACCAATTTACAGAGGCCAGTTCATGAAGGAAGGCTTGCTCATTAAAGTTTTTTAGCAAGCGTCTATGACAAATCAGGACAGGTCGTTTCACTGAGCAGCCATTACGAACACAGGCTGTAAAACAGTGGTCACTAAGGTCATTACAGAAAACACCAGACTGATACCTGTCAGGATTATTTGTGAGGATAACATCAAGGAGATTAGCCTTTTCTGGGTGTTTGGAGTCATATCATGTGGGATTGGTGATAAACTGAGAAAGATTTAGGAATCCCGTTTTTTAGGACTTGGTCAGGTAGATTTAAGCATGTACCAGTTTAGGTCACCTAGTAGGACCAATTCAGAGCTAGTGTAAGGGGCCAGGAGAGAGCTTAGGGCAGGTAGGGTACAGGCCGGTGCTGATGGAGGACGATAGCACCCAGAAACAGTCAACAAAGAGCTATTTGAAAGTTTAATGCTTAAAACTAGCAAATCAAATTGTTTGGGGACAGACTTGGTAAAGACAATTGAACACTGAAGGTGATCCTTGGAAAAGATTGCCACTCCCCCACCTTTGGAAAATCTGTCTTGCCGAAAAAGGTTATAACCGGGAATGTTAACATTATTATTCAAAACACTCTTCCTTAACCACATCTCAGTAATGACCAACACATCTGGATTGGAGCTGTGAACCCACACTTTCAATTGATCCATTTTAGGTAATAAGCTTCTAGTGTTAACATGCAGAAAACCCAGGCTTTTACGAGAGCAGAAATCAGTGAAGCAGAAATCAGAGCACAAGTCAGAATTGGGGCTAGCAACAGTAGATGGGCCAGGGTGTACATGCACATTTCCAGATATCATCAACAGTAATACCATCAAGGCACAGCATAGGACAGGGAGAGCCCTGCAGTGCTGATTTATGACATCTGAATGTGCATCGATGGCAACAAGATCATATTGTACAGCAATTTCATCAGGTAACACGAATACAAAGCCGGCGAGAGGTGGTTAGAATAGGATGGGAGGCCAAAAGTCTGTGTAACCAATAGAGAGTCAGAGTTCCGAGTGTGGGAACAAACATAGTCCGTCCCACAGTTGGGTAAAGAAAGTTTGTAGTCAACAAAGTATGCAGGAGTCATGAGGCAAATAGCAAAATGCACAAGAAAAATTATATATATAATGACTTGGGGCTAGCCATTGTAAGTTCAGAGTCACTCGCCCCAGCAGTGTGTGTGTGCTCGAGGCGAGCGACAGCTCGGGAGTGAGGGGTGAGTGTGGTGGAGGTACCTGATCCATGATGGAATTGCTGCAAAGAAACCACTACTAAAGGACACCGATAAGAAGAGACTTGCATGGGCCAAGAAACATGAGCAATGGACATTAGGCCGGTGGAAATCTGTCCTTTGGTCTGATGAGTACAAATTGGAGATTTTTGGTTCCAACCGCCGTCCGTGTCTTTGTGAATTGTTTATGTTGTCCACATTAAGGTCTAGCCTACTGTTTTGCAATGTATTGCATTCATCAATGTACATGTTATTTTCAGCTAATGCCAACTTCCTTGGCCCATGGATGACACTGGTTATGTCCCAAAGTGTGCACTTGGTTCACTTCCCTTCACTATTTTGAAAGGATATTGCTGATAAAACAAATGTGGTGGAAACCCATGTATCCAGCAGTCCAATGTGTTTAGATTTGTGGGAGATGGTGTACGAGTGCACATTTCAGGTCACAGGAGATTTTCACATCTCTAAATGTGAAAATGTATTTGGTAAAAAAGCTCATGTATGTTCATACCTTAATATCAATAATATAATATGCTACACCTTCTCTAAGCTGCAGGAGGGTCTACTACAATTTTTATGCCAATTTTCTTCATTTTAGGCTCAAAAGAAGCCCGTCGTCCTCTTACATTTTGTCAACTTTATAGTCTGCTGTGTTTTGTATTTTATACCCATAATGCTCATTGACTTGACATTCCAAATTACCATTACATAAAGCCCTGAGTGATTATTTCTAACATGGTTCACACTATTGTGTCATGTCAATGCCATTATGATGTAATTTTGCTGCCAAGGCAAAGCCTATAAAAGCATGGGTCCCAGATGCTGAGTGGGTATAACTATAATCATGCCCAGACACAGAATATCCACTTCTCGCCGTCCGCAGGAGGCTAAGAGCTACTCGGACCGTGAGACGCAGGAAGAGAGTTGGCAGGAGGAGACATTAGGTCCCTTACTAGCCATTGGTAAATGCCACAGGCATTTATATTCCGCTGTGTTTTGCATTTCTTTTTTTTCCTGGTTTTTGTGTTTTGGAATGGCACGGTTACTACAGAAGATTCACCTGTCATAATGCAAATTATGTAAGTGTTTGTAGGCCAATTTTTTTAGATCTGTGAAATGACTACATTACCCATAATGCTATTCGACTGGACATTCCAAATTTCCATGGCAATTATGGATCACAATAGTAATATTAATTTATGCAACACTGCAAGGTATCTTATACCCGATTTATTTTTATTTTTTATTTCACCTTTATTTAACCAGGTAGGCTAGTTGAGAACAAGTTCTCATTTGCAACTGTGACCTGGCCAAGATAAAGCATAGCATTGTGAACAGACAACACAGAGTTACACATGGAGTATATCCTTCCTGTTTGGCCCTGACCGGGGGTGTCCTCGGATGGGGCCACAGTGTCTCCTGACCCCTCCTGTCTCAGCCTCCAGTATTTATGCTGCAGTAGTTTATGTGTCGGGGGGCTGGGGTCATTTTGTTATATCTGGAGTACTTCTCCTGTCCTATTCGGTGTCCTGTGTGAATCTAAGTGTGCGTTCTCTAATTCTCTCCTTCTCTCTCTCGGAGGACCTGAGCCCTAGGACCATGCCCCAGGACTACCTGACATGATGACTCCTTGCTGTCCCCAGTCCACCTGGCCATGCTGCTGTTCCAGTTTCAACTGACCTGAGCCCTAGGACCATGCCCCAGGACTACCTGACATGATGACTCCTTGCTGTCCCCAGTCCACCTGGCCATGCTGCTGCTCCAGTTTCAACTTCCACCTGACTGTGCTGCTGCTCCAGTTTCAACTGTTCTGCCTTATTATTATTCGACCATGCTGGTCATTTATGAACATTTGAACATCTTGGCCATGTTCTGTTATAATCTCCACCCGGCACAGCCAGAAGAGGACTGGCCACCCCACATAGCCTGGTTCCTCTCTAGGTTTCTTCCTAGGTTTTGGCCTTTTCTAGGGAGTTTTTCCTAGCCATCGTGCTTCTACACCTGCATTGCTTGCTGTTTGGGGTTTTCTGTACAGCACTTTGAGATATCAGCTGATGTACGAAGGGCTATATAAATACATTTGAAAAAAAAGGGGAGTCTATATACATTGTGTGCAAAAGGCATGAGGAGGTAGGCGAATAATTACAATTTTGCAGATTAACACTGGAGTGATAAATGATCAGATGGACATGTACAGGTAGAGATATTGGTGTGCAAAAGAGCAGAAAAGTAAATAAATAAAAACAGTATGGGGATGAGGTAGGTGAAAATGGGTGGGATATTTACCAATAGACTATGTACAGCTGCAGCGATCGGTTAGCTGCTCAGATAGCAGATGTTTGAAGTTGGTGAGGGAGATAAGTCTCCAACTTCAGCGATTTTTACAATTCGTTCCAGTCACAGGCAGCAGAGTACTGGAACGAAAGGCTGCCAAATGAGGTGTTGGCTTTAGGGATGATCAGTAAGATACACCTGCTGGAGCGCGTGCTACGGATGGGTGTTGCCATCGTGACCAGTGAACTGAGATAAGGCGGAGCTTTACCTAGCATGGACTTGTAGATGACCTGGAGCCAGTGGGTCTGGCGACGAATATGTAACATCGCCAAAGTCGAGGATCGGTAGGATAGTCAGTTTTACTAGGGTAAGTTTGGCGGCGTGAGTGAAGGAGGCTTTGTTGCGGAATAGAAAGCCGACTCTTGATTTGATTTTCGATTGGAGATGTTTGATATGAGTCTGGAAGGAGAGTTTACAGTCTAGCCAGACACCTAGCTACTTATAGATGTCCACATATTCAAGGTCGGAACCATCCAGGGTGGTGATGCTGGTCAGGCGTGCGGGTGCAGGCAGCGAACGGTTGAAAAGCATGCATTTGGTTTTACTAGCGTTTAAGAGCAGTTGGAGGCCACGGAAGGAGTGTTGTATGGCGTTGAAGCTCGTTTGGAGGTTAGATAGCACAGTGTCCAAGGACGGGCCGGAAGTATATAGAATGGTGTCGTCTGCGTAGAGGTGGATCAGGGAATCGCCCGCAGCAAGAGCAACATCATTGATATATACAGAGAAAAGAGTCGGCCCGAGAATTGAACCCTGTGGCACCCCCATAGAGACTGCCAGAGGACCGGACAGCATGCCCTCCGATTTGACACACTGAACTCTGTCTGCAAAGTAATTGGTGAACCAGGCAAGGCAGTCATCCGAAAAACCGAGGCTACTGAGTCTGCCGATAAGAATATGGTGATTGACAGAGTCGAAAGCCTTGGCAAGGTCGATGAAGACGGCTGCACAGTACTGTCTTTTATCGATGGCGGTTATGATATCGTTTAGTACCTTGAGCGTGGCTGAGGTACACCCGTGACCGGCTCGGAAACCAGATTGCACAGCGGAGAAGGTACGGTGGGATTCGAGATGGTCAGTGACCTGTTTGTTGACTTGGCTTTCAAGACCTTAGATAGGCAGGGCAGGATGGATATAGGTCTGTAACAGTTTGGGTCCAGGGTGTCTCCCCTTTGACGAGGGGGATGACTGCGGCAGCTTTCAATCCTTGGGGATCTCAGACGATATGAAAGAGAGGTTGAACAGGCTGGTAATAGGGGTTGCGACAATGGCGGCGGATAGTTTCAGAAATAGAGGGTCCAGATTGTCAAGCCCAGCTGATTTGTACGGGTCCAGGTTTTGCAGCTCTTTCAGAACATCTGCTATCTGGATTTGGGTAAAGGAGAACCTGGAGAGGCTTGGGCGAGTAGCTGCGGGGGGGGCGGAGCTGTTGGCCGAGGTTGGAGTAGCCAGGCGGAAGGCATGGCCAGCCGTTGAGAAATGCTTGTTGAAGTTTTCGATAATCATGGATTTATCGGTGGTGACCGTGTTACCTAGCCTCAGTGCAGCTGGGAGGAGGTGCTCTTGTTCTCCATGGACTTCACAGTGTCCCAGAACTTTTTGGAGTTGGAGCTACAGGATGCAAACTTCTGCCTGAAGAAGCTGGCCTTAGCTTTCCTGACTGACTGCGTGTATTGGTTCCTGACTTCCTTGAACAGTTGCATATCGCGGGGACTATTCGATGCTATTGCAGTCCGCCACAGGATGTTTTTGTGCTGGTCGAGGGCAGTCAGGTCTGGAGTGAACCAAGGGCTGTATCTGTTCTTAGTTCTGCATTTTGTGAACGGAGCATGCTTATCTAAAATGGTGAGGAAGTTACTTTTAAAGAATTACCAGGCATCCTCAACTGACAGGATGAGGTCAATGTCCTTCCAGGATACCCGGGCCAGGTCGATTAGAAAGGCCTGCTCACAGAAGTGTTTTAGGGAGCGTTTGACAGTGATGAGGGGTGGTCGTTTGACTGCGGCTCCGTAGCGGATGCAGGCAATGAGGCAGTGATCGCTGAGATCCTGGTTGAAGACAGCGGAGGTGTATTTGGAGGGCCAGTTGGTCAGGATGACGTCTATGAGGGTGCCCTTGTTTACAGAGTTAGGGTTGTACCTGGTGGGTTCCTTGATGATTTGTGTGAGATTGAGGGTATCTAGCTTAGATTGTAGGACTGCCGGGGTGTTAAGCATATCCCAGTTTAGGTCACCTAACAGAACAAACTCTGAAGCTAGATGGGGGGCGATCAATTCACAAATGGTGTCCAGGGCACAGCTGGGAGCTGAGGGGGGTCGGTAGCAGGCGGCAACAGTGAGAGACTTATTTCTGGAGAGAGTAATTTTAAAAATTAGTAGTTCGAACTGTTTGGCTATGGACCTGGAAAGTATGACATTACTTTGCAGGCCCTGCGTAAAATCTTCAACTGCATATCTCATGAGTGATGCCTGATGCCCTGTTTTCCCCAACTCTTAAAATAACCATACATCCTTTCAAATAATGCGGTCAAACAAGGCCAGGTACATAATGAGTCAAATAAGCACTAGGTTTAAAACATATGCTTCCCTATTGCCTTTCACGTTGACCAATCAACTTAATGCGATGGGATCAGAATACATGGTAGAATTCGTAGGTCCATCAAATCCTTTGTTTAAGACACAATGGTGTCGTGTCCTTGGCTAGACAATGTTCTCTTAAAATGTCTGAGGGAGGGACACGCTACGGGGCCTACAAGCTATGCCAGTTCCACCTCAGACTTAACTGTAGCTGTTTAAATTAGATGAGAACATGGGATATTACCCCCCTTGTATTGCAATCAACAGGAGCCAACATAAAACAATATGTGAAGCATCAATACTGCCCAGATGAATAGTGTAATAACACCATCTAGTGTTGAATTATTGTGTAAGAATCAATAGTACATGTTAATGATTTTATATGATGGGCATAGGCTGTGCTGCCTCAGGTTACTGCACGAGAAAGAAACAGCTCAACGAAACGAAAAAACAGATCATATCATCGCGTCCATCTATTAACTTTAGTGGTCATTTCCCAATAGACATTTCATCAAACTAAACAGCTGTCTATCACCAAACACAGATTAAGGTATTGTTACATTAAACCTGATCATTGTGAGCTGGTTTCCTGGACCTAGATTAAACCTACCGCTGGACTAAAAAGCATGCTAAATGGATCTCCACTGAAAATGCATCTTACACAGGAATCTTTCACTTTATTTTTCTTTAATGCCTACAATGTGACCGATTAAATAACTCAAATAGACAGATACATACCTTGCTGTGGCTTTATTTGCACAATGTACACAGAACAAATTAATTTTCTAGAAAATGTGAGATTCTGTTGGACAGTGAAAAGGCTGTGTTAAGTGTGTGTTAGCGGTTGTGACTGATATCGCTTGGCCTCTGCCATTTACACCCAACAAGATATTTGTTTTTCCATGATGGACGATGACCTAAAACATCTTTCATACAAACACACTATACTGTACTGCACACATACAGCATACAACACAGTTTGCATACAGGGTATAAAACCGTGATAAGGCAAGTAAACCGCTCTGGATAAGAGCATCTGTTAAATTGTCTGTCTGGGTGTCATTCAGGGCTAATTCCTAATTTAAGGTCTACATGTAAAAGTCTGATTTTCACAATAATCTCCAGTTTAGATTACTTAAATCTCATCTAAGCCAACATCAGAGTCAAGATATCAAGTCAGGACACCGCCTTCAGGAACCCTTGGATCGGAGATTCACATCCTGGTCTGTTGGGTTTTGTGTTTGCTCCTCTTACTGGTCCTTGAAATTGGCCTTTCTCTTTTCCACAAATGCGGTCATGCCCTCCTTACGATCCTCCTGTTGTAGGAAACACAATGTCAGTGAGTACACACAGAACACACCTGAGAAATCGTGGCATGTATGCCAAAAGGAGCTTCCTAAGAAAACAGTTGATCTGAATAAGAGAACATCAGTAGACTGACTGACCGTGGCAAAGGTAGAGTGAAATAATCTCTTTTCCAGACGATTCCCTTCAGCCAGCGTCAGCTCGTAGGCTACACACCAACACACATGTTAGATCTTGCATTAATCAATACAACTGAAGCAATAAAAGACTAGGGAAGGAGATACATTTTTTTTTTTTAAAGAACAAACATGTAAATGTATGAATTAAATCAAGTTCACAAAACATGAAATATCTAAACATCTCACATCATTGTAGGGTCAGAGAAGGGTTTATTAAATATGTAAAAATCAGATCAGCTCTCTAACCTGCGTTGACGGCCTCTTTAGCCATGGCAGACACGATCTTGGAGTTGGCAGCGATCTTCTCCCCACATTTAATAGCTTCTGACACCAATTGGTCTACTGGACAGATCTTACTCACCAGACCTAAGAGAGCATGGTAATTGTGTGTATAATGTGAGGTTTGTGTGTGTTATCTGACTGTTTAGCCTCCTGTGTGTGTGTGTCTGCGAGTTACCTGACTGTTTACCTTCCTTTGCATGTATAATGTGAGGTTTGTGTGTGTGATACCTGACTGCTTAGCCTCCTGTGCTGTGATCCTGTCTCCAGTCAGTACCATCTCCATGGCGAGAGATTTCCCCACTGCCCTTGTCAGTCTCTGAGTACCACCAGCACCTACGCACAGAGTACAGTTAGTCTACAGACCAACAGAGAGACTGAACTATTTTCAATCCACATAGATCAGGGATTAGTGGTACCTGGGATTGTTCCCAAAAGGATCTCAGGCTGTCCAAACTGAGCCTTCTCTCCAGCAAAGATGATGTCACACATCATAGCAAGCTCACAGCCTCCCCCCAACTAGAGAAAAATACATAGAGCGAGAGAGAGGCACACACAGAAATAATGTTAACCCACACACCGTTAACACACACGCACGCACACACACAAAACCAAACTTTTCCTTGTGGTCTCGCTATACAGACTACCTCCACAATGTGCCAATGTTTCAGCATACATGTCTGCCTGTATAAAGTAAGTTTGGCAAAGAGGAAAGGGCGGAGTTGGGACGTGCGCCGAAAACCCATCCAGAGCTCTGTCCAATGAAGTCCTGCTGTAAATATTTCCGGTAGTTACTATAGCTAGATGGAGCTCGCAGGGGATATTTTCAATTAGTGTATTTTGCAAAGTAAGTAGTTTGTTTGCACCATTGACGTTTGCGTTTCAAGCTTACGCTTGTGTCTACCTCCGTCATATTTCCGAGGGGATTATTTTTAACCCCCTCCTACTCAAAATTGTGATTGTTTCGGAGTTCTCTGTCTGAAGAGCAACCACCCCCCCCCATAAAATATCCCCATTAGAAGTGGCCAAGAAATTCCGACAGTGGTGTTGCCCTAGGTCTGAGATTTCTGAGACTATTGTGGTACTGACAGTAAAAGCAAGGACAGGGTAGCTGAAGGCTGGTACTAAAAACAAAAAAAAGATAAATGTAAAATATACTGTCCGTGAAATGTATGTAGTATGTGAAACCTGGAAATGGAAGTATTGTTTGTTGTCCATTAGTTTACTCCAATTAGGGGAGGGGTGGTAGGGTTAGGGGAAAATTATAAAGAAGTTAAATATGTTATATAATGTCATTGTATGTCGTAGTGTTAAGATTTCCCTTCGCTGGATCTAAGGGGCCTAGCTTGACCTATGAAAAACAGCCCCAGACCATTATTCCTCCTCCACCAAACTTGACAGCTGGCACTATGCATTGGGACAGGGAGCATTCTCCCAGCATCCGCCAAACCCAGCTTCGCCCGTCGGACTGCCAGTTGGTGAAACGTGATTCATCACTCCAGAGAACGTGTTTCCACAGCTCCAGTCCAATGGCGGCGAGCTTAACACCACTCCAGCCGATGCTTGGCATTGCGCTGGAATTTTTATTTATTTAACAATGAATCCACCAATAAGAACATTGCTGAAAGACGTCCAATGGCTCTATCAAACAAGGAGAACCATATCTACATGCACAAAAACATATAGTGTGATCAGTATAACATGAAGCCTTCGGGAAATGCCACAAAGCAGGACTAAATGCATATTTAGATCTCACCCCATCAATACACTGGAAGCAGTCATAGGGTGTATCATTCAGCGCATGAAGCCCAGACCTGCCTTCCTCCTGGGCAATTATGTGCGCAACATCTTACAGTCTTAGAAATGCCTTGGACATGACGAAAACAAGCCCAGATTCCCCCAGGGTGAAATTCCCCTTTAAGTTCCAACTGTAATGTGTTTGCCACAATATAATAAATGGGCATTCAATATTTTCCTTAAACAATGGCTTTACTTACTTTTGATATTAGAAGAATATGCTTCGTCACATACATCGAATAGGTGCAGAGAAATGTCTAGTTTTACAGGGTCAGCCATAGCAGTAAGAGCACAGACAGATTTTTCACCTTGTCGACTCCGGCATTCGAATTAGTGACCATTCGGTTACTAGCCCAATGATCTAACCGCTAGGTTAGTTTAGAAACTTTTATGAAGGTTTGGTGTGGTGTGGAGAAGGGAGTCCGTCTCCCTCGGACCCCTGACAGTTGAACTTGAGGTGAGGAAGAATGTTTTAGGCCTACCAGTACTTCTATAATCTAACAACATGTTTGTTTATCTTTCTAAAGAAATTTTCTGATCGAAAATGTACGAATTAGCCTCCTGTAAGCCTACAGTATATCTAAACAGCAGTAGTAGCCTATCTGGCAAGGATAAAGAAATGCATGACAGTATTGGGGAACATGCCGCCGGAATCCCTCTTTCGCTTCTCTTCCTTTATATTCATTTTTTTAAATGTTTAAATAGGCCAATTAATATCATACAGTGGACGCATGCAATGCCCTGATTCATTCTGCTCTCAAATCTCTGACAGCTGAACCTGGAAGTGGACAATCACTGTTTAGGAATGTAAAAACCAATAAAACAATAGGCTATAATGTTTTGAATATGCAACACATCAAATGTTTTTTATAGGCTGTTTTTAAGGACACGTAGGCCTTACGTGGCTAATTTGGTCAATATCGCTCGTTTATCGATGGTGCCAGGTCAGCGGTTTCTTTCTCACTTTCATCTCTCGGATCTGAACTTGTCTCTTGGATCCGAACGGCCACAGGCCTGTTTGGGTCCGTTTTTCCACTGGACTTTTTGAAATGGGTATGAATGCCCTCTAGTGATGACTTCGTCAACCATTTTGAAAAGAAGGTCGACGACATCCAATCCTCGTTTGCTAAGTCAAACGACACCGCTGGTTCTGCTCACACTGCCCTACCCTGTGCTCTGACCTCTTTCTCCCCTCTCTCTCCAGATGAAATCTTGCGTCTTGTGACGGCCGGCCGCCCAACAACCTGCCCGCTTGACCCTATTCCCTCCTCTCTTCTCCAGACCATTTCCGGAGAGCTTCTCCCTTACCTCACCTCGCTCATCAACTCATCCCTGACCGCTGGCTACGTCCCTTCTGTCTTCAAGAGAGCGAGAGTTGCACCCCTTCTGAAAAAACCTACACTCGATCCCTCCGATGTCAACAACTACAGACCAGTATCCCTTTTTTCTTTTCTCTCCAAAACTCTTGAACGTGCCGTCCTTGGCCAGCTCTCCCGCTATCTCTCTCAGAATGACCTTCTTGATCCAAATCAGTCAGGTTTCAAGACTAGTCATTCAACTGAGACTGCTCTTCTCTGTATCACGGAGGCCCTCCGCACTGCTAAAGCTAACTCTCTCTCCTCTGCTCTCATCCTTCTAGACCTATCGGCTGCCTTCGATACTGTGAACCATCAGATCCTCCTCTCCACCCTCTCCGAGTTGGGCATCTCCGGCGCGGCCCACGCTTGGATTGCGTCCTACCTGACAGGTCGCTCCTACCAGGTGGCGTGGCGAGAATCTGTCTCCTCACCACGCGCTCTCACCACTGGCGTCCCCAGGGCTCTGTTCTAGGCCCTCTCCTATTCTCGCTATACACCAAGTCACTTGGCTCTGTCATAACCTCACATGGTCTCTCCTATCATTGCTATGCAGACGACACACAATTAATCTTCCTTTCCCCCTTCTGATGACCAGGTGGCGAATCGCATCTCTGCATGTCTGGCAGACATATCAGTGTGGATGACGGATCACCACCTCAAGCTGAACCTCGGCAAGACGGAGCTGCTCTTCCTCCCGGGGAAGGACTGCCCGCTCCATGATCTCGCCATCACGGTTGACAACTCCATTGTGTCCTCCTCCCAGAGCGCTAAGAACCTTGGCGTGATCCTGGACAACACCCTGTCGTTCTCAACTAACATCAAGGCGGTGGCCCGTTCTTGTAGGTTCATGCTCTACAACATCCGCAGAGTACGACCCTGCCTCACACAGGAAGCAGCGCAGGTCCTAATCCAGGCACTTGTCATCTCCCGTCTGGATTACTGCAACTCGCTGTTGGCTGGGCTCCCTGCCTGTGCCATTAAACCCCTACAACTCATCCAGAACGCCGCAGCCCGTCTGGTGTTCAACCTTCCCAAGTTCTCTCACGTCACCCCGCTCCTCCGCTCTCTCCACTGGCTTCCAGTTGAAGCTCGCATCCGCTACAAGACCATGGTGCTTGCCTACGGAGCTGTGAGGGGAACGGCACCTCAGTACCTCCAGGCTCTGATCAGGCCCTACACCCAAACAAGGGCACTGCGTTCATCCACCTCTGGCCTGCTCGCCTCCCTACCACTGAGGAAGTACAGTTCCCGCGCAGCCCAGTCAAAACTGTTCGCTGCTCTGGCCCCCCAATGGTGGAACAAACTCCCTCACGACGCCAGGACAGCGGAGTCAATCACCACCTTCCGGAGACACCTGAAACCCCACCTCTTTCAGGAATACCTAGGATAGGATAAAGTAATCCTTCTCACCCCCCTTAAAAGATTTAGATGCACTATTGTAAAGTGGCTGTTCCACTGGATGTCTTAAGGTGAACGCACCAATTTGTAAGTCGCTCTGGATAAGAGCGTCTGCTAAATGACTTAAATGTAATGTAAATGTAGTCCATTCTGAACGGGACTCCACTTCAAATTAATGTATTTATGCATATCGGGTCCGGGTGGCAAAGCCACCGGTCCATTCCAAATGTCTGGACCCGTGAAGACCTCTAGTGTATACTGTTATAACAGACTACCTGTTGACTGAGGTGTGTGTACTCACAGCGAACCCGTTGACAGCAGCGATGACTGGTTTCCTAGTGGTAGAGACTCTGTTCCAGTGAGCTAGGAAGTTCCCGGCATAACACTCCTGGAAGGTACGATTCTGCATCTCCTTAATGTCAGCCCCAGCTGAGACACACACAGTTTTCAGGTGTAAGACACAAGATGCGTGTGCACACACTTATCGCTCTCTCTCTCGTTCACACACACACATCCCTCACCTGCGAAGGCCCTGTCGCTGCCAGTAAGGACGATGGCGCCCACTGTTCCATCAGCCTCGAATGCATCCAGCGCTTTTCCCAACTCCAGCATTAGCCCGTCACACAGAGCGTTCAGAGCCTTGGGGCGGTTCAACTGGATGTAGCCCACATCCTGATTCTCTCCACGCTTCTCCACCAGGATGTACTCATACTGACCACCTAAACACACACAGACACACACAATAAAATAAGAGGATTATTCATTCAACGTGACCAAGGTGGTGTTCCAGGCTGACTACATTGCAGCCTTGCTGTGTGCAGCAACGAGCAATTGTTGCATGGCATGTCATTGATGGTGCAGTTGGGCACCAGGTTGAATAGGTTATGATTCCTGTCATATGATGTGATAAGCTGATATGTTAAACAACTATGCAGCCATTGGCAGAACCGGCAGGCTACTGCAATGTAGTCGGCCTGTAATGCAGCATAGGTTTTCGCTCCAACTAATGCAGGTGGGATGGCTCAGCAAGCCAGGTTAGAACAAACCTAATAACAAGGATGTGGACTGATATTCTTGAGAGTGCGTGGACTGACCAACACAGGTTGCTATTAATAGACATTTTGATAAATAGCCCAAATCAATAACCAATATGTAGAAACTATTGAAAATATATTGAAAACCTAAACTTGACATTTACCATATACATGTGCAACAGTAGTAATCATATTACTTGTATTTTCTACAAAGAAAGGAGCAGGACCATGGCCAGCTCCAGAGGGCTAGAGGCTCCAAGGTGAGTCAGCACCATGGATAACTCTACAGGCACCAACTGGGGCTGGTGATCCAACACTAATATTACCCAGTCCATGCAATGATGACGCAAAAAAGGACTAGGTATCCCCCCCTTACCCCTGTCACTGTCAATTTCTTGTTTTTAAAGGATGAGAGAAGTCCTACACCTGGTGGAGAGATATTGTAAGACAGAAATAGTTGCTTTATGCGTGCTGTACGTTACGACATGACACGTCCCGATGTAACGGAGTGTCTGTTTTTTCAACTTTTCTCCAATACTATAGAGCCATTACCATGTCGATCAACGCTTGAATAGAAACCTAGTTCACACCCCCGATTTTGAAGTCAATACAGTCCCATTAGTTTTCTTTGTAGCCTCGTTTGAATGTCGCGGTTATGCACATTTGTACGGAATGGGGTGAGTTTACGTTATATCCCAGGACAAATTAGCTAGCAACAGCAAGCTAGCTAAATAGGACAAATTAGCTAGCAAGTGCAAGCTAGCTAGCTAAATTGCCATAAATGTTTAATGCTTTTCGACTTGTCCCCAAATGAATGTAATTGGTTCAGAGTTTGTTTTGATAGTGTAACGACCCTGGGTTTATAAGCGCGGAAATCGACTCTGCTTTTGTGGCACAGTCGATAGCGCGCCAAGACCTCGGGCTTGAAGGTCAAGGGTTCGAGACCTGCTCCCTGCTGTTTCATTACAATATTTTAACCTGCGTGTCGTGATCGCGTTTGGTGTGGGGGGGACAAAGTGATCTGGCACAGAAGGGGTGTCGCACTACAAGATTATTCACTTGGTCATGAGGATTCTCGATACAATCATGCTGTCCTGCGAAAACAATGATGTGTTTAGGGTAATGTGGCTAGAATGAGCTGTGGCTCAAAGGAGCCTCAAAAGGTTTTCAGTCAGACATTCACGCTCGCCATACAGAGTTGAAATATCTAGCCAACATTTTGAATTGAATAACATTGTTTGTGAACTTCAGAGCTGTAACGATGACAATTTGGCTTTGGTTCAAAGGCAAGTACAAACGCGTACTACTAGTAGTCATCACTCCTGCTCGAGAGTATAGATTCTGTGTGACGCGAAACAACCTCATCTCACTGGCTTCTTTTCTGGCGAGCTGTCATTGTCTATTGAATATCACTGTTTTCAAAACTTGCTGTTGCCCATCTCATACTACAAGAGTATTGCAGATTTTGTGCCGATAAAATCAAGTATGTCTGAAATTATCAGGACATCTGGGACCGGATGGGTAGCCCTCAGATTGAGTCTCTAAACGGCTCACATTAGTGACGGCTGGGGCGCTGTCACTAATTTTGTCTCTGATCTCAAAAAACTTGTCTGGGACAGCTAAATCAATGCCAAAATTGTGTAGTGTACATCAGGCTTAAGTCGCTAACCCTTGTTTGTAATTAACTAGCTATGTGTATTGAATAATGCTAGCTAGTTAGCTTGTAGTACAGATGAGTGACCTGTATACCTCCAAACAGCAGCTATAATATTCTATTGCATTTGGATACTTATGTAAACCTGGAGATTCCACCAAGCAGGTGCATATATTGCCATAGGCAACTTTGGGCCATTTGGTAGGGTAGTCTCCCCAGCTGGCATCTGGCAAATTGAAAGGACAAATAGGCAAGCTAACAAGAATCAACTTTTCTAAATACCTAGACAGTTCAAGGGCAGGCAAAGACCGGAAGTAGTTACGACATATCCATAACCAAGACTACCGAATAGATCGAGATGAACTAAAACTGGGGGTAAACAAACAGTGACGGAAATATAATGCGGCAGCTTTACAGACAGTGTTAGCTGGTCGTGTAACAAATTAGTGGCAGAATAAGTATCATGCAAATAATTTGTTGTTGTGACAGCGAAGTATGCTTATAGCGACACGTGAGGCTGCCGAAAACGTTTAATGAAACGACAAAATGTATCAGTAGTTTGTTTAGGACGACGCCACAATTAGGCTAATTACATGGGAATAACTGGAGTACCCTACTTGGGGGTGTGGTTACATTAAGCCACTCCTCGCCGTGTGCATCTATCGGCAAGACTGTCAGTCAGATTTGGTAGGCAGTCAGATCTGAGACAGGAAAGCCAAGTGCATCCACTTATATCAGTACATTACGAAACTTCTATTCGATCAGATGAACATCACCTAATTCGACACTCTCTCGTAGACACCTATATATAAAAGAGGATTTATCTCACGCTGACAGATTTTAGGGCGCCTCTTCCTCTGCCAATATGCAAAGGGATGTCCCTACCCTAAACCGTAAACTCAAAAAGGTATACATCGGGATTTTGGCAAGGATTCCCTTTATCTACTTCCCCGAAAGCAGAAGAACCCGTGGATGCCATTTGTATGTCTCTGTGTGCAGTATGAAGTTAGAGGTCGTTTTGCAAGACAATGCTAACTACCATTTGCGTAGTCATTGGGCTAACGCTATTTAGCAATAGTGCTTGCACTAAATAGCAACATCCTTCAAATTGCACGCAGAGGCATAAACCACGTATCCACGAGTTCATATGACTCGGGGAAGTATATCGTGAAATATCCCTTTAACCTCAACCAGGGACGTCTCTAGGATCCATCCGCAAAACATCAAGCGTCGCACATGTAATGACGTACCATTAACTAGCTCCATGACATTGTCCATGACATCCATGACAAAAAAAGCTTTTCTAAAAATGAAATTAACAGTAACGTCTTACCTGCACTGTACTGACGAGCGATAGAGAGAGTGGAGGAGAGAGCTCCTGGCTTCAATAGCAGTGCTGCGGTTCTGCAGAACAGGGCCATTTCAAACACGAAGTTGCTGGCGCTGAAAGTCACAACACGAGCGAGCACTCACTGCAATCAACCTCACTCGTGACCCGGAAACGGATAAGTGGCCGAGGATTGTCAACACAGATTACCCATTAATAACGGCTCTAAAAATGAGAATAAATGTCTTAACAAATGGCAGGCAACATCAGACGGGACCATTCTAGCCAATGCGGGCAGATACGTGGGTAAACAGGAACAACAGTTTTCACTAGTTACCGCAGCCACAAATTCTAAATTGCCTATAAAAATGCATGAAAATTCAAATGAGCTTTTTGGACTCAATTTAAGGTTAGGGGTAGGCATAAAGTTAGCAGTGTGGTTAAGGTTAGATTTAAAATAACATATTAAGAAAATAAATTGTAGAAATGAGCAGCCACTTTGTGGCTGTGGTAACTATAGACGACCAGGCACAATTCCGCTATAGTGTTTTTAATAAAGGTTGCCGGCATGTCACGTGTCCTACTAATATCAGAACACATGTAACAGCCTAATCATTACGAAACGTATATTCGATCAAATAAGCTACACGTAGCAAATAAGCCATTATATTTGTTGTTAACCAAATTCGACACTCCCATTGACCTCCATACAAAAACTTTTCGCTTGGTGAGCAGAAAAAATGGCACCTGCTGGAGAATGTATTTTTTTCCCCCCAGATTTATTTAACAAGGTAGGCCAGTTGAGAACAAGTTCTCATTTACAACTGCGACCTGGTCAAGATAAAGCAAAGTAGTGTGACAAAAACAACACAGAGTTACACATAAACAAACTTAGTCAATAACACAATAGAATCATCTATGTACAGTGTGTGCAAATGTAGAAGAGTAGGGAGGTAAGGCAATAAATAGGCCATAGAGGCGAAATAATTCCAATTTAACATTAACACAGGAGTGATAGATGTGCAGATGATGATGTGCAAGTAGAGACACCAGGGTGCAAAAGAGCCAGAGGATACATAACAATATGGGTATGAGGTAGTAGGGTGTGCCATTTACAGATTGGCTGTGTACAGGTACAGTGATCAGTAAGCTGCTCTGACAGCTGATGCTTAAAGTTAGAGAGGTAGATATAAGACTTCAGCTTCTGTGATTTTTGCAATTCGTTCCAGTCATTGGCAGCAGAGAACTGTAAGGAAAGATGGCCAAATGAAGTGTTGGCTTTGGGGATGACCAGTAAAATATACCTGCTGGAGCGTGTGCTACGGGTGGGTGCTGCTATGGTGACCAGTGAGCTGAGATAAGATGGGGCTTTACCTAGCAAAGACTTATAGATGACCTGGAGCCAGTGGGTTTGGCAACGAATATGTAGTGAGTGCCAGCCAATGAGAGCATACAGGTCGCAGTGGTGGGTAGTATATGGGGCTTTGGTGACGAAACAGATGGCACTGTGATAGACTACATCCAGTTTTCTGAGTAGAGTGTTGGAGGCTATTTTGTAAATGACATCGCCGAAGTCAAGGATCGGTAGGATAGTCAGTTTTACGAGGGTAAGTTTGGCAGCATAAGTGAAGGATGCTTTGTTGCAAAATAGGAAGCCAATTCTAGATTTCATTTTGGATTGGAGATGCTTAATGTGAGTCTGGAAGGAGAGTTTACAGTCTAACCAGACACCTAGGTATTTGTAATTGTCCACATATTCTAAGTCATAACCGTCCAGAATAGTGATGCTAGTTGGGTGGGCGGGTGCGGGCAGCAATTGGTTGAAGAGCATGCATTTAGTTTTTACTAGCATTTAAAAGCAGTTGTAGGCCACGGAAGGAGTGTTGTATGGCATTGAAGCTTGTTTGGAGGTTTTAACACAGTGTCCAAGAAGGGCCAGATGCATACAGAATGGTGTCGTCTGCGTAGAGGTGGATCAGAGAATCACCAGCAGCAAGAGCGACATCATTGATATATACAGAGAAAAGAGTTGGCCCGAAAATTAAACCCTGTGGCACCCCCATAGAGACTGCCAGAGGTCCGGAAAACAGGCCCTCCGATTTGACACACTGAACTCTATCTGAGAAGTAGTTGGCTTCTCAAATGTCTGCCTCGCCTGGTTCATCAAGGCCATTGAGTCTGCCGATAAAAATGCGGTGATTGACAGAGTCGAAAGCCTTGGCCAGGTCGATGAAGACGGCTGCGCAGTACTGTCTTTTATCGATGGTGGTTATGATATCATTTAGGACCTTGAGCATGGCTGAGGTGCACCCATGACCAGCTCAGAAACCAGATTGCATAGTGGAGAAGGTACGGTGGGATTCAAAATGGTCGGTGATCTGTTTGTTAACTTGGCTTTCGAAGATTTTAGAAAGGCAGGGCAGGATGGATATAGGTCAATAACAGTTTGGGTCTAGAGTGTCTCCCCCTTTGAAGATGGGGATGACTGCGGGAGATTTCCAATCTTTGGGGATCTCAGCTGATACGAAAGAGAGGTTGAACAGGCTAGTAGTAGGGGTTGCAACAATTTCAGCAAATCATTTTAGAAAGAGAGGGTCCAGCTTGTCTAGCCCAGCTGATTTGTAGGGATCCAGATTTTGCAGCTCTTTCAGAACATCAGCTGTCTGGATTTGGGTGAAGGAGAAGCGGGTGGGGGGTTTGGGCAAGTTGCTGCAGGGGGTGCTGAGCTGTTGGCCGGGGTAGGGGTAGCCAGGTGGAAAGCATGGCCAGCCGTAGAAAAATGCTTATTGAAATAATCAATTATAGTAGATTTATCGGTGGTGACATTGTTACCTAGCCTCAGTGCAGTGGGCAGCTGGGACGAGGTGCTCTTATTCTCCATGGACTTTACAGTGTCCCAAAACTTTTCGGAATCTGTTTGAAAAAGAAAGTCTTAGCTTTCCTAACTGACTGAGTATATTGGTTCCTGACTTCCCTGAAAAGTTGCATATCTCAGAGGCTATTCGATGCTAATGCTGAACGCCACTGGATGTTTTTATGCTGGTTAAGGGCAGACCAAGGACTATATCTGTTCTTAGTTCTAAATTTTTTGAATGGGGCATGCTTATTTACGATGGTGAGGAAGGCACTTTTAAAGAGCAACCAGGTATCCTCCACTGACGGGATGAGGTCAATATCCTTTCAGGATACCCGGGCCAGGTCGATTTGAAAGGCCTGCTCGGCTGAAGTGTTTTAGGGAGCGTTTAACAGTGATGAGGAGTGGTCGTTTGATCATGGACCCATTATGCACACAGGCAATGAAGCAGTGATCGCTGAGATCCTGGTTGAAGACAGAAGAGGTGTATTTAGAGGGCAAGTTGATCAGGATGAAATCTATGAGGGTACCCATGGTTATGGATTTTGGGTTGTACCTGGTAGGTTCCTTGATAATTTGTGTGAGATTGAGGGCATCTAGCTTAGATTGTAGGACGTCAGGGGTGTTAAGCATGTCCCAGGTTAGGTCACCTAACAGTACGAACTCTGAAGATAGATGGGGACAATCAATTCACATATGGTGTCCAGGGCACAGCTGGGGGCTGAAGGGTCTATAACAAGCGGCAACGGTGAGAGACTTGTTCCTGGAAAGGTGGATTTTGGGCCCAGTTATGCATATATGGAGGTTCAGGACAACCGTGTGCTTTGAAGTGGTCCATGGGTGGTAGTCAAGGCTGACTAGAGGAAGAGAAGATAGAAAAGTCGAATGATCTCCATAGGGTCACAATAGTGTCTCATGCAATAACTCAAATACTCTGAGGACGCATATGGACACACATACAAATCAAATTTAATTGTATTTGTCACAGGCAGTGACGACCCTTCATTCATTTTTTGAGACCCACCTGTTTAGCTAAAAAAAATAATACAAACCAAATGATATAATAATAATAATAAAAATTGGCCTGTTTTGCATGTTATTTTGGCATTATTTCGTGTTACATATCAGTTTGAAAACAATATAAAAAATATAAAAAATAATCCTTGAGTTAATAAAGCCGCATACAAACATGGTTTCTTTCTTGAGTAAGCCAGCTCCAAAATGCAGGTGTTTTAGCCTAGCTCAGTGCTTTCTGTGGTGGAGGGGCAGCCAGCGAAAGCACGGAGTGTAGGCATTGGTAATCTTCTCTAGTTGCGCCGTGATTGGCTAAGTGTTCTGTCACTCATGAGGTCATGACGTCACCACAGAATCTACAGGGAGAGCTATGCAGTTAAAGCCCCCTTGGGCTTTAATATTAGAAGTGCCCATCCAAGTAGGCTCAAGGTCAGTGGCCACAGTTAAAGTTACGTCAAATCACATTATATCTACCGTAGCATTGATTGGACATACTTTCTAAATCTTAGCAAGCAAGCTAGCTAGCTAGACAAGCAGTCATATCATCATGAATCATGTCGACAATCAACTGGAAAATCTTTTTCAATTCTTGTCATATGAAGAGAAATGATAGATAAAACGTATTGGAATGTAATACTAAGTGTATGTTGTGTAGTAATCTGTTAGTAGCCCATGTGTCTCACCCTAAGAATTTGGACCCTCTCCCCCTCAGAACTTAGCCTACTGTTCTGACTTGGTGGTGCACATGTAGCCTATAGCCTGTTTTTGAGAAATGTCATCATTGAATATTGTAAGAGCTTTCGTTGTCTGCTTATATGCCCCCATTATTTATCATATGGTTGACTTGGTATACAGGGAGAACACTGTAAGAATGGCCATGTTGTGAATTCTGTCGCTGGCCATTTAAAAAGTCCTGAACAAATAGGCATATTGACTACGTCTGTTTTAGCTCTCTAATTAACATCTTAATCGAAATTATGTCTTTCCTCTTATCGTTCCCTTATGCCGTAGTGTGTAGAGCTCAAATGTACATAGTGTGTACAGCTCATAGTGTGTACAGCTACTATTGAAGGAGAATGCAGTTCTTATCGAGTTCTTATCAGTAGAAACCATCATTATTTAAACAAGTCAGCCGTACCAGCTATGGGTTTTTTAAAAGGCTGAATGTTTTTTAATGAGGCTGAATGAACTGTTTCACTGCCAGATGAGGCTCTGTTGATAGCCAGGTGTAGCGGTGGTAAGGATTCACTACATGGCGCTGAAAGGAAAGCTCCGATGTCTGGACAGCTTTACAGTATGTAGGCCCTAACAGTTCAGCTCCGCTGTCAAGACAGCTTTATGTAGGCCCTAACACCTAACATGTATGGTTTAGTGTTTTGTTGTGGCTTTTCTGCCATGCATCTAAAAAAAATGGTTGAGTTTGCCCCCCACCAAGATTTACATGCTAAAATCGCCACTGATCACAGCCATACAACATGTTTAGACGTTACAGTGAAATGCTTACTTTACAAGCCCTTTGCCATGTTCTCAGAACATATTAATGTTCTAGACACGTTGTACGGGAACGTTGCAGGAACATATCTGTGTATCAGTTGTCAGGACGTCTCCTGAAAAGTTCTCCATAAAAAAATCATTACACATCATGCCTTCTAACCAAGACAAAGGAACAAAAATTCTAGATCACCTGTACTCCACACACAGAGATGCGTAATACGCTCTCCCTCCATTTGGTAAATCTGACCACAACTCTATCCTCCTGATTCCTGCTTACAAGCAAAAATGAAAGCAGGAAGTACTAGTGACTCGGTCTACAAAAAAGGGGTCAGATGAAGCAGATGCTAAACTCCAGGACTGTTTTACTATCAGACTGGAACATGTTCCGGGATTCTTCCGATGACATTTAGTACACCACATCAGTCACTGGAGTTATCAATAAGTGCATAGAGGACGTCGTCCCCACAGTGACTGTACGTACATACCCCAACCAGAAGCCATGGATTACAGGCAACATTCGCACTGAGCTGAAGGGTAGAGCTGCTGCTTTCAAGGTGCGGGACTCTAACCCGAAAGCTTACAAGAAATCCTGCTATGCCCTGCGACGAACCATCAAACAGGCAAAGCGTCAATACGGGGCTAAGATTTAATCATACGACACCGGCTCCGATGCTCGTCTTATGTGGCAAGGCTTGCAAACTATTACAGACTACAAAGGGAAGCACAGCCGCGAGCTGCCCAGTGATACGAGCCTACCAGACGAGCTAAATCACTTCTATGCTCGCTTCGAGGCAAGCAACACTGAGGCATGCATGAGACCATCAGCTGTTCTGGACGACTGTGTGATCACGCTCTGCGTTTGACCTCTGTCATTGCCAACAACGGGTATATAACAAAGTATTGAGGTAAACTTTTGTTATTGACCAAATACTTATTTTCCACCATAATTTGCAAATAAATTAATTAAAAATCGTACAATGTGATTTTCTGGATTTTTTTCTTCTCATTTTGTCTATCATAGTTGAAGTGTGCCTATGATGAAAATTACAGGCCTCTCTCATCTTTTTAAGTGGGAGAACTTGCACAATTGGTGGCTGACTAAATACTTTTTTGCCCCACTGTATTTGATCACCTACCAACCAGTAAGAATTCCGGCTCTCACAGACCTGTTAGTTTTTCTTTAAATTAAGAAGCCCTCCTGTTCTCCACTCATTACCTTCATTAACTGCACCTGTTTGAACTTGTTACCTGTATAAAAGACACCTGTCCACACACTCAATCAAACAGACTCCAACCTCTCCACAATGGCCAAGACCAGAGAGCTGTGTAAGGACATCAGGGATAAATTGTAGACTTGCACAAGGCTGGGATGGGCTAAAGGACAATAGGCAAGCAGCTTGGTGAGAAGGCAACAACTGTTGGCGCAAATATTAGAAAATGGAAGAAGTTCAAGATGACCCTCGATCTGGGGATCACCCTTGATCTGGGGCTCCATGCAAGATCTCACCTCGTGGGGCATCAATGATCATGAGGAAGGTGAGGGACCAGCCCAGAACTACACGGCAGGACCTGGTCAATGAACTGAAGAGAGCTGGGACCACAGTCTCAAAGAAAACCTTTAGTAACACACTACACCGTCATGGATTAAAATCCTGCAGCGCACGCAAGGTCCCCCTGCTCAAGCCAGCGCATGTCCAGGCCCGTCTGAAGTTTGCCAATGACCATCTGGATGATCCAGAGGAGGAATGGGAGGAGGTCATGTGGTCTGATGAGACAAAAATAGAGCTTTTTGGTCTAAACTCCACTCGCCGTGTTTGGAGTACAACCCCAAGAACACCATCCCAACCGTGAAGCATGGAGGTGGAAACATAATTCTTTGGGGATGCTTTTCTGCAAAGGGGACAGGACGACTGCACCGTATTGAGGGGAAAATGGATGGGGGAATGTATAGCGAGATCTTGGCCAACAACCTCCTTCCCTCAGTAAGAGCATTGAAGATGGTTCGTGGCTGAGTCATCCAGCATGACAACGACCCGAAACACACAGCCAGGGCAACTAAGGAGTGGCTCTGTAAGAAGCATCTCAAGGTCCTGGAGTGGCCTAGCCAGTCTCCAGACCTGAACCCAATAGAACATCTTGAGGGAGCTGAAAGTCCGTATTGCCCGGCGACAGCCCCGAAACCTGAAGGATCTGGAGAAGGTCTGTATGGAGGAGTGGGCCAAAATCCCTGCTGCAGTGTGTGCAAACCTTGTCAAGAACTACAGGAAATGTATGATCTCTGTAATTGCAAACAAAGGTTTCTGTACCAAATATTAAGTTCTGCTTTTCTGATGTATCAAATACTTATGCCATGAAATAAAATGCAAATTAATTACTTAAAAATCATACAATGTGATTTTCTGGATTTTTGTTTTAGATTCCATCTCTCACAGTTGAAGTGTACATATTATAAAAATTACAGACCTCTACATGCTTTGTAAGTAGGAAAACCTGCAAAATCGGCAGTGAATCAAATACTTGTTCTCCCCACTGTATGTGAGAATGCTAATCATTGACTACAGCTCAGCATTCAACACCATAGTACCCTCAAAGCTCATCACTAAGCCAATGATCTTGGGACTAAACACCTCCCTCTGCAACTGGATCCTGTACTTACTGATGGGCCACCCCCAGGTGGCGAGGGTAGGTAGCAACACATCTGCCACGTTGATCCTCAACACTGGAGCTCCCCAGGGGTGCGTGCTCAGTTCCCTCCTGTTCACCCACGATTGCATGGCCAGGCACGACTGCAACACCATCATTAAGTTTGCAGACAACACAACAGTGGTAGGCCTGATCACCGACAACAACGAGACAGCCAATAGGGAGGAGGTCAGAGACCTGGCCGGGCGGTGCCAGAATAACAACCTATCCCTCAAAGTAACCAAGACTAAGGAGATGATTGTGGACTACAGGAAAAGGAGAACCGAGCACGCCCCCATTCTCATCGACGGGGCTGTAGTGGAGCAGGTTGAGAGCTTCATGTTCCTTGTTGTCCACATCAACAACAAACTAGAATGGTCCAAACACATCAAGACAGTCGTGAAGAGGGCACGACAAAGCCTATTCTCCCTCAGGAAACTAAAAAGACTTGGCATGCGTCCTGAGATCCTCAAAGGGTTCTAAAGCTGCAACATCGAGAGCATCCTGACTGGTTGCAACACTGCCTGGTAAGGCAATTGCTCAGCCTCTGACCGCAAGGCACTACAGAGGGTAGTGCGTACAGCCCAGTACATCACTGGGGCTAAGCTTCCTGCCATCCAGGACCTCTACACCAGGTGGTGTCAGAGGAAGGCCCTAAAAATTGTCAAAGACCCCAGCCACCCCAGTCATAGACTGTTCTCTCTACTACCGCATGGGAAGCGGTACCGGAGTGCCAAGTCTAAGACAAAAGGCTTCTCAACAGTTTTCACCCCCAAGCCATGACTCCTGAACAGGTAATCAAATGGCTACCTGGACTACGGTATTTGCATTGTGTGCCCACCCCTCTTTTTACGCTGCTGCTATTCTCCGTTTATCATATATGCATAGTCACTTGAACGATACATTCATGTACATACCTCAATTGGGCCGACCAACCAGTGCTCCAGCACATTGGCTAACCGGGCTATCTGCATTGTGTCCCACCCGCCAACCCCCTCTTTTACGCTACTGCTACTCTCTGTTCATCATATATGCATAGTTACTTTAACCATATCTACATGTACATACTACCTCAATCAGCCTGACTAACCGGTATCTGTATGTAGCCTCGCTACTTTTATAGCCTCGCTACGGTATTAAGCCTGTCTTTTTACTGTTTTATTAACCTACCTATTGTTCACCTAATACATTTTTTGCACTTTTGATTAGAGCCTGTAAGTAAGCATTTCACTGTAAGGTCTACACCTGTTGTATTCAGCGCACGTGACAAATAAACTTTGATTTGATCCAATCAGAACCAACATTTACTCTGTCATCATCTTCGACACGATATTCCTCAGATATGTTTACATCTTAGACAATATATTGTAGATGAGTAAATTATTTACACTATTTATGGATTAATAAGGCTAAATAATCAGCATACATGTAGAGGTGTAACGAAGACGCTGTGTGTCGAGAAGCAGGTGCAGGTGAAACGTTTAATAAAACAAACATGGAATGAGACAACATAACAGTAGGGTCTATGCATAAACACAGGATAAATACTGACTGGGGAAGGAACCTAAGGGAGTACCAGATATAGGGGAGGTAATGGAGTCCAGGTGTGCCTCATGATGATGTGCAGGTTTGCGTAATGATGGATCCTAGGACCAGCGGTTAGTATACCGGCGACATCGAACGCCCGGAGGGGAGGAGCGGGAGTAGACATGACAGTACTGCCCCTCTGATGAGCGGCTCCAGCCGCAGGACGACGCCAACCAGACGGAAGACCCGAGGACGAGGAGCGGGTCGGTCCAGGCTGTGAAGGTGGAAATCACGGATGATGTTGGGATCCAGAATGTCCTCCACCGGAACCCAACACCGCTCCTCTGGGCAATACACCTCCCAGTCCACCAGGTACTGGAGCCGACCCCCACGACGTCAGTAGTCCAGTCGGGATTTGATGGCATAGGCCGGACTCCCGTTGATGTCCAGGGGGGGTGGAGGGGTGTCGTTGGGGACAGCATCAGCTAGAGGATCAGGAACCACCGGCCTGAGAAGGGAGACATGAAAAGAAGGTGAGATATGGTAGTCACTGGGAAGCTGTAATCTATACGTCACCTCGTTGACCCTCCAGAGGACCTTGAACGGCCTCACAAACCGGGGGCTTGGTTTCTTGCAGAGTGGGATGTTCCTGTTGGGCTCCACACCAACCTACGGGGACCACCCTTAATGAAAGAGATGAGAGTACCAACGCTCCCGAAGTAGGTTATCCTGACAGATGGCCATTGCAATGAGTGCGTGCAAGGAGAGGTTGTCGTCTCGACAGGCCAGTTCCATCTGGACCTCCTCGCACAGTCCTCTTCTGAATAGTGTACGAAGCGCCGGCTCGTTCCAGCCGCTGGATGCTGCTACTGTCTGGAAGGTGAGCGTGTACCCTGCAGCAGTCTGGACCCCCTGCCGTAATTGGAGTAAACGCTCACCAACCTCTCTGCCATCTGGTGGATGATCGAATATACATTTAAACAGAGCCATGAACCCTTCATATGAATCTAGCTCCTCCTCCTCTCTTCCAGATGGCCGTGGCCCATTCCAGATAAAGGGGAGGTAATAAGTGAGGTAATGGAGTCCAGGTGTGCCTCATGATGACGTGCAGGTGCGCGGGATGATTGATGCCAGGTGTGTGTACTGATAGACCCCAGGACCGGTGGTTAGTATACCGGCAACGTGGAACGCCAAAGGGGAGGAGCTGGAGTCGATGTGACAAGAGGGGCCTTGTGGCTCGTTCTACAGGTCTGCTATCCTGCCCTGGTGAGGCAAAGCTATTTTAGAGTCGGGGACAGAAGTCAGGATGGCCAGACATTGGTGGGAACTAAAAGGTATTGTTAAAAAGGAGCATTGACAAGTCAGCATCACATGATTTGTGAGACAAATCTCTCACTTAGTCTCAGTAGCTGTCCAGTGTTCCAGATTTGAATGAAATTTGACCTAATAATGAATTACAATACGAGTGAAAGAGGTATTAAAGTATGTTAAAAAGCAGCTTTTCTGTGTCCCCCTGCTTGTCCTATTCACAAACAACAGAATGGTGCGGGCGTATACTGGTTATTATAAATATGAATTACAAGTAAACATCTGAGTTTCCAGCTCAGCCAATGAGCCAACATCTTGCCAAAGTATGTGAGGTCACATAATATCAGGAAATAGCAAGCATTTTTGAAACCGTCTGTTTCAGATACAAGTTTGAAGTGGGGTTTTTGGTGAGTCAACATCATTATTTAGTGTACAGAATGAGCTGTTAAAAATGGGATCTTCATTGAAGTTACTTTCACTAACAACAAATCTCTCTCATACACCTAAGAAGCTATATTTATATATCAAATGGATCGCTAGCATACATTGTGAACTGTATACACTTAAATATGTGGTTTTTATAGGTAAACATTTATGCCCCTGCAGGCTAATTAACACAACTAAGTTCTTAGACACTGACTTTCCATGACTGTGTCAGCAATAGTTGTATTGTTCCTATGAATGAGTGACGACTGCCAGCTACATAATTATTTCTAAAACGTTCATGACAAAAGCAATGAGTAAACAGAATTGAAATGTAATCGACCCCATCCATGAATCGAATGCCACACCCAATCCCAAATCAACCCCCTATCCCTAACCCACTACTCCCTTCCCAAAGCACTTTCCCCTCGCCGGTTACTGTACAATTCCATTTAAAACTGTTGTGCAATCAAGACACTGTACATAAAATACATTTTATTATGATTGTGTGCATTTACACTAACAGGTACATTATGTACAAACAACAGTGTCGGCATTCTTACTGATCAGCTGCTCTGTGTTGGGTGAGACTAGAGAGCAGAGATGATAAACCAGTCTACTGTAGAGAGGATACCTGCACTCTTGAGTTTCCTACAAGGTCTCTGGTGAGAGAGTGATCAGTCTGTGTTGTAGTCAGTCTGTGGTGTGGTAGTGGTCAGTCCAGCATGACCCGTCCCAGCTCTCCCTTCCTGAACGCTCTGATGAAATCATAGGCTGCTGCGGTGTAGTTAGGCACTGTGAGGGTGATGTTACCTAGGGAACACAGAGATTAGGTACATACACCATTAGCTTACAAAAGCCTTTAATAAGGCAAGTATAAAGATTTGTCTCGATGCCAAAACTTGACCCTGTAATAGTTGTAAGAACTGTACTATTACTCTGCAATTACTATGTAAATTGTTATATGTAAATACAATTTACTATGTAAATACACAGTTTTACTATATATTTAGTATGATATGTTTTACTCTTACCCACTCCAGTGATGGCTTTAACCCGTTGAGTCTTTCCCAGTTTGACAGCGATACGTTTCAACACCTGCTGGATGTCATCACTAGGCTCACTGAGATCATACCTCTCCACGTAACTACACACACACACACAGACACACCACACACACACTTCATGTAACTAGACACAGAGAAACACTCAACTCCCAGGTTACTAAACACAGCGACAGTCACTTTTGAGTATCTCAATGGATTCAATGTCGCTGCAATATACAATATTGAAATCAATGCTTTGCCTGTACCTGTACTTCTCCAGTCTATTGAGAGAGAACAGTAGGTAGTCTGCCATGATGTCTTCTCCTACTAGATGGTCCAGGATGGTTCCTGACAGTAACAGCAGAGGAGGGAGTCATCATTACAACGGCCTTACTGCATGTCCTGCTGATAATCACATGGCTTGATGTGGAGTCACTGTGTCAAAGGGCTGCCATATAATTCACACATGCTTCGATTGTTATATGATTGAGAACATTGGAAAATTCATATTTATCCATACAGTGTGAGAGGCCCATCAGAGCTTGGCTGTTGTTATATTAGATTCCACTGGCGTCCCGAGTGGCGCAGTGGTCTAGGGCACTGCATCGCAGTGCTAGCTATGCCAGCTAGAGATTCTGGGTTTGAGTCCAGGCTCTGTCGCACCTGGCCGCGACCCGGAGACCCACGGGGCGGCGCACAATTGGCCCAGCATCGTCCGGGTTAGGGGAGGGTTTAGCCGACAGGGATGTCCTTGTCCCATCGCGCACTAGCGACTCCTGTGGCGGGCCGGGCGCATTGCACACTGACACAATCGCCAGGTGTTTCCTCCAACACATTGGTGCGGCTGGCTTCCTGGTTAAGTGGGCATTGTGTCAAGAAGCTGTGCGGCTTGGTTGGGTTGTGTTTCGGAGGACGCATGGCTCTCAACCTTCGCCTCTCCTGAGTCCGTACAGGAGTTGCAGCGATGAGACAATTGGATACCACGAAATTGGGGAGAAAATAAATAAATAAACAATATATTAGCTTCCACTAGGTGGCACTGTAGCACTATGGAATACAGAGACCAGGTGGGTCCAGAACCATATATGTAATAGAACACCTTCCTAATATTGAGTTGCACCCCCTTTTGCCCTCAGAACAGCCTCAATTTGTCAGGACATGGACTCTACAAGGTGTCAAAAGTGTTCCACAGGGATGCTGGCCCAAGTTGACTCCATTGCCTCCCACAGTTGTGTCAAGTTGGCTAGATGTCCTTTGGGTGGTGGACCAGCAGCATTCTTGATACACACAGGAAAATGTTGGGCATGAAAACCCAGCAGCATTGCAGTTCTTGACACACTCAAATATTGGTGCGCCTGGCAACTACTACCATACTCCGTTCAAAGGCACTTAAATCTTTTGTCTTGCCCATTCACCTTCTGAATGTCACACATACACAATGTCTCAAATATCTCAAGCATTAAAAGTAATTATTTTACCCGCCTCTTCCCTTTTATCTACAGTGATTGAAGTGTATTTAACAACTGACCTCAATAAGGGATCATGCTTTCACCTGGATTCACCCGGTCAGTCTATGTCATGGAAAGAGGCTACACATCATTTGCCAGACCTAGTCTGTACTCACCACATAGGGCTAGCTTCATGCCTGTCTCCAGACTCTGTATCTTCGGAGGAAGGACACCAGGCGTATCTAGAAGATGGATGATGGGTCTCTCACACACCTCACAAGAGGAACACACAAACATTGAGTAAGTACTGAATATACACAAAAACAGACAAGTGACAGGAGCGCAGACAGGTGAAACCATCACTCACCTGTATTCTAGTCAACACTGCTTTGGTAATGCCTGGTTCCCCTCCTACTTTTGACCCCCGACCTAAAGGTAGAAAAAGATGGATCATCATTACTTCAACAAGGGTTCAATGAAATGCACATGACAAAACTATGCAAGGATTTATCCTAATCCCTATATCTCATTGTAACGTTAAGTTGTACCTTTCTTGAGGTTGGTTCTCCTCAGAGCATTGATGAGTGATGACTTTCCAACGTTGGGCACCCCAATCACCATCAGACAGAAGTTGGTGTTCTGAACATTGAATAAACACACGTCATAACATGACCACATAATATGACCGTAACCACATTCAGACTAGAGGTCGACCGATTAATCGGAATGCCCGATTAATTAGGGACGATTTCAAGTTTTCATAACAATCGGAAATCGGTATTTATGGACACCGATTTTGCTTCTTTTTTTTTACACCTTTATTTAACTAGGCAAATCAGTTAAGAACACATTCTTATTTTCAATGACGGCCTAGGAACGGTGGGTTAACTGCCTCGTCCAGGGGAAGAACGACAGATTTTCACCTTGTCAGCTCGGGGGATCCAATCTTGCAACCTTACAACCTTACAGTTAACTAGTCCAACGCAATAAAGACCTGCCTCTTGTTGCACTCCACAATGATTCTGCCTGTTACGCGAATAGTACGCCAAGGTAAATTGCTAGCTAGCATTAAAACAATCAATCATAATCACTAGCCAACTACACATGGTTGATGATATTACTAGATATTATCTATATGCGTTGCGTATAATCTGACTGAGCATACATGCATACAAGTATCTGACTGAGCAGTGGTAGGCAGAAGCAGGCGCGTAAACATTCATTCAAACAGCACTTTCGTGCGTTTTGCCATCAGCTCTTCGTTGTGTGTCAAGCATTGCGCTGTTTATGACTTCAAGCATATCAACTCCCGAGATGAGGCTGGTGTAACCGAAGTGAAATGGCTGGCTAGTTAGCGCGCGCTAATAGCGTTTCAAACATCACTCGCTCGCTCTGAGTCTTCTAGTAGTTGTTCCCTTGCTCTGCATGGGTAAAGCTGCTTCGAGGGTGGCTGTTGTCGTTGTGTTCCTGGTTCGAGCCCAGGGAGGAGCGAGGAGAGGGACGGAAGCTATACTGTTACACTGGCAATACTAAAGTGCCTTAAGAACATCCAATAGTCAAAGGTTAATGAAATACAAATGGTATAGAGATAAATAGTCCTATAATTCCTATAATAACTACAACCTCAAATTTCTTACCTGGGAATATTGAAGACTCATGTTAAAAGGAACCACCAGCTTTCATATGTTCTCATGTTCTGAGCAAGGAACTGAAACGTTAGCTTTCTTACATGGCAAATATTGCACTTTTACTGTCTTCTCCAACACTTTGTTTTTGCATTATTTAAACAAAATTGAACATTTCATTAATTATTGGAGCCTAAATTGATTTTATTTATGTATTATATTAGGTTAAAATAAGTGTTCATTCAGGATTGTTTTAATTGTCATTATTACAAATAAAATGAAATCGGCCGATTAATCGGTATCGGCTTTTTTAGTCCTCCAATAATCGGTATCGGTGTTGAAAAATCATAATCGGCAGACCTCTAATTCAGACCACACAAAAGACCGTTGTTTACCCCCTCTATTCACCATACAATCCTCATGACAGCAACTAAAACACCAAAGTAAAATTAATCACAACCAGATCAAAAGGACAACTAAATGATGTGGAACACAACAAACTTCCTGGTCAGACGCAGGTCAGAACTGTAACATTATGATTATATCATCCTCAGCCATGACACACAGGGTGCTGTAACAGCCTAACCTCCAATTACTGATTGAAGTGAATTTGTAAATCATGGAAATAAATGGAATTTAATGCGCCTTTTCATTGAAAAACAATCTCAAAGTGCTACAGGGAAATGCAGAAAAAGATAGAAAAACAAGACAGACAATATAAGGACACAATTAGACAGGGCAACTGACAAAGAACACAGCTGACGCTACAAGGACAAAGACACCAAGGATCTTTTCTAAAGAGGGTGGTTTTTAGGCCAGTTTTAAAGGAGCCCAGAGTCTGTAGTGCTGTGAGTGCATTCCAGAGGCGGGAGGGCGGTCGAGCCAGTGTTAATTTCGTCAAGAAACATGGGTGACAAAAATATTCGTCAAACACCTATTTTTTCAGTGGCAAATTGACGAGACTATAACTGACTAAATAGACCCAGAGAAAACTAACACTAAACAAAAAATAGTTTTCCATTTCACTTCACTAAAACGAGACTGAATTATCTATGTGACGAAACTCTGACAACTAAGTGGACTGGACAAGAGTTGGAGAGATTGAAAGCTTTTCAGTTATGAGGACAAGTAAAATTACCAGCACAGATGCAAAGCATTTTCTTCTTTGCTTATGGCCTTATAGAGTTGGTTGAGAGCGGTCTTAGTGCCAGCTTCGTTTTGTGGTGGTAAATAGACGGCTACGAATAATACAGATGACAACTCTCTTGGTAGATAGTGTGGTCTGCAGCTTATCATAAGGTGCTCTACCTCAGGTGAGAAATACCTCGAGACTTCTTTAATATTAGACATCGAGCACCAGCTGTTATTGACAAAGACACACACCCCCACCCATCATCTTACCAGAGGTAGCGTCTCTGTTCTGCCAGTGCATGGAAAATCCCGCTAGCTCTATATTGTCTGTATCTTCGTTCAGCCACGTTTTGGTGAAACACAAGATGTTACAGTTTTTAATGTCCCGTTGGTAGGATAATCTTAATAGTAGGTCATCAATTTTATTTTCCAATGATTGACGTTAGCGAGTAGAATGTAAGGCATTGGGAGTTTACTCGCTCGCTTTCAGATTCTCAGAAGGATCCTGATCTGCGTCCCCTTTTCCGGCATCTTTTCTTCACACAAAAGGTGTGGATCTGGGCCTGTCCAGTGAATGCAGGATATCCGACAAAATAATAAACAAAAAAAATGACAAAATAGCACAATTGGTTGGGAGAATGTAAAATGTCAGCCATGTTCTTCAGCGCAATCTTTACATGATTCCATGTGTTATTGCATAGTTTTGATGTCTTCGCTATTATTCTACATTGTAGAAAATAGTAAAAATAAAGAAAAGGCCTTGAATGAGTAGGTGGTCTAAAACTTTTGACCGGTAGTGTAGCTATTCAGCAGCCTGACGGTCTAGAGGTAGAAGCTATTGGCCAGTCTTCGTTTTAGCCATAACGCTCCTGTACTGCCCATGTCTGAGTGATGGAAGCTGGGAGAACAGGCCGTGGTATTGTAGGTGTCCTGGACGGCAGGCAGTATGCACCCAATGGTGCGTTCAGCTGACCCTCTGTAGTGCCTTGCGGTCAGTGACAGTGGAGTTGCCGTACCAAGCTGTGATGCAGCCCAACCGTATGCTCTCTATGGTGCTCCTTTAGAACACTGAGGGCACTTTGGGATAGGCCACACTTTTTCAACCTCCTGAGGTTAAAGAGTCCCTGTTGTGCCTTCTTCACCACAGTGTCCGTGCAGAGTGCATTGCAGTTGTCCAGCCTTGAGGTGACAAAGGCATGGAAGAGCCTCTCTGCATCAGGGTGGGACAGAGTTTGGCAATGTTCTTGGTGATAAGAGTGATGCTTGATGTGATTGTCGAAGGTTAGAGAGGAGTCAAGCTTAATGCCCAGATTGTAAACATTGGATGAGAGGGGGATGTTCTTGCCTGTGAGGTGGGTTATCGGTGAGTGATTTTGCTGCTGTTGAAGGAAGTTTTGCTTCATCCAAGCCCTTATATCCTCAAGACAGGTGTTAATATGAGCAGAGGGACTTGGTGAAATTTTCAGATACAGCTGTGTCATCAGCATAGCAGTGGAATGAGATTTAATTACAGCTGATGACACGACCGAAAGTAAATAGAATGAACAGGATGTGTCCCAAGAACGGATCCTCGTGGGACAACACAACTGAAAAACGAGCTCAGGGCTGGTCCCGTAAGCATTCCAGGAGGATGGAAAGGAGACTGGACACACTAACATAGCTTCAAATTGACAACCAAATGAACTGGAATTTAGGGTAGTTAAACCTCTCATTTGTTATCGTCTAAGACTGAACGTAGCCCTATACTACACATTTGTTTTTTTTCTAAACACAAAATCTAAACCAATCAGCCAATCAATCATTCCTCAATCAGTTGTAGGCTGTGACCTCACCTCCTCTCGGTGGAAGCGTGGCTGGCTCTCGATTAATTCTGTGACCATGGGAACCAGCTGCAACAACAGAAAGGAAGATTAACAGAGTAGGAGAGAGCTGTCACAATGTTACTAACTCGGTCTTCTGTGGAACTGTTATAACCAAACTGCAAAGTCACCCTTTCTTAAAGGAAAGATTCACCCATTTTGAATGTTATATTGTTTTTGTGCATCTCTGAGTGATCTATCGATTCCCGGGGTCATTTCATGTGTATCTGAGCTACTGCCGTTAAAGCAGACAGAAACTCATCTGGTATGACGTAGCATTGCACCTCAGCCACGCTCAAGGTTCTAAACGACATCATAACCACCATCGATCGATAAGAGACATTACTGTGCAGCCGTATTCATCGACATGGCCAAGGCTTTCGACTCTGTTAATCATCACATTCTTTTTGGCAGACTCGACAGCCTTGGTTTCTCAAATGATTGCCTCGCCTGGTTTACCAACTACTTCTCTGATAGAGTTCAGTGTGCCAAATCGGAGGGCCTGTTGTCCGGACCTCTGGCAGTCTCTATGGGGGTGCCACAGGGTTCAATTCTCGGGCCGACTCTCTTTTCTGTATACATCAATAATGTTGCTCTACCTGCTGGTGATTCTCTGATCCACCTCTACGCAGACGACACCATTCTGTATACTTCTGGCCCCTCCTTGGACACTATGTTAACTAACCTCCAGACGAGCTTCAATGCCATACAAATCTCCTTCCGTGGCCTCCAACTGCTCTTAAACGCAAGTAAAACTAAATGCATGCTTTTCAATCGATCGCTGCCCGCACCTGCTCGCCCGTCCAGCATCACTACTCTGGACGGCTCTGACATAGAATACGTGGACAACTACAAATACCTGGGTGTCTGGTTAGACTGTAAACTCTCCTTCCAGACTCACATTAAGCATCTCCAATCCAAAATTAAATCTAGAATCGGCTTCCTATATCGCAACAAAGCATCCTTCACTCATGCTGCCAAACATACCCTCATAAAACTGACCATCCTACCGATCCTCGACTTTGGTGATGTCATCTATAAAATAGCCTCCAACACTCTACTCAACAAACTGGATGCAGTCTATCACAGTGCCATTCGTTTTGTCACCAAAGCCCCATATACTACCCACCACTGCGACCTGTACGCTCTCGTTGGTTGGCCCTCGCTTCATACTCTTCGCCAAACCCACTGGATACAGGTTATCTACAAGTCTCTGCTAGGTAAAGCCACACCTTATCTCAGCTCACTGGTCACCAAATCAAATCAAATCAATCAAATTTTATTTGTCACATACACATGGTTAGCAGATGTTAATGCGAGTGTAGCGAAATGCTTGTGCTTCTAGTTCCGACAATGCAGTGATAACCAACAAGTAATCTAACTAACAATTCCAAAACTACTGTCTTATACACAGTGTAAGGGGATAAGGAATATGTACATAAGGATATATGAATGAGTGATGGTACAGAGCAGCATACAGTAGATGGTATCGAGTACAGTATATACATATGAGATGAGTATGTAGACAAAGTAAACAAAGTGGCATAGTTAAAGTGGCTAGTGACATAAGAATGCAGTCGATGATCTAGAGTACAGTATATACATATGCATATGAGATGAATAATGTAGGGTAAGTAACATTATATAAGGTAGCATTGTTTAAAGTGGCTAGTGATATATTTACATCATTTCCCATCAATTCCCATTATTAAAGTGGCTGGAGTTGGGTCAATGACAGTGTGTTGGCAGCAGCCACTCAATGTTAGTGGTGGCTGTTTAACAGTCTGATGGCCTTGAGATAGAAGCTGTTTTTCAGTCTCTCGGTCCCAGCTTTGATGCACCTGTACTGACCTCGCCTTCTGGATGATAGCGGGGTGAACAGGCAGTGGTTCGGTGGTTGATGTCCTTGATGATCTTTATGGCCTTCCTGTAACATCGGGTGGTGTAGGTGTCCTGGAGGGCAGGTAGTTTGCCCCCGGTGATGCGTTGTGCAGACCTCACTACCCTCTGGAGAGCCTTACGGTTGAGGGCGGAGCAGTTGCCGTACCAGGCGGTGATACAGCCCGCCAGGATGCTCTCGATTGTGCATCTGTAGAAGTTTGTGAGTGCTTTTGGTGACAAGCCGAATTTCTTCAGCCTCCTGAGGTTGAAGAGGCGCTGCTGCGCCTTCTTCACGACGCTGTCAGTGTGAGTGGACCAATTCAGTTTGTCTGTGATGTGTATGCCGAGGAACTTAAAACTTGCTACCCTCTCCACTACTGATCCATCGATGTGGATAGGGGGTGTTCCCTCTGCTGTTTCCTGAAGTCCACAATCATCTCCTTAGTTTTGTTGACGTTGAGTGTGAGGTTATTTTCCTGACACCACACTCCGAGGGCCCTCACCTCCTCCCTGTAGGCCGTCTCGTCGTTGTTGGTAATCAAGCCTACCACTGTTGTGTCGTCCGCAAACTTGATGATTGAGTTGGAGGCGTGCATGGCCACGCAGTCGTGGGTGAACAGGGAGTACAGGAGAGGGCTCAGAACGCACCCTTGTGGGGCCCCGTGTTGAGGATCAGCGGGGAGGAGATGTTGTTGCCTACCCTCACCACCTGGGGGCGGCCCGTCAGGAAGTCCAGAACCCAGTTGCACAGGGCGGGGTCGAGACCCAGGGTCTCGAGCTTGATGACGAGCTTGGAGGGTACTATGGTGTTGAATGCCGAGCTGTAGTCGATGAACAGCATTCTCACATAGGTATTCCTCTTGTCCAGGTGGGTTAGGGCAGTGTGCAGTGTGGTTGAGATTGCATCGTCTGTGGACCTATTTGGGCGGTAAGCAAATTGGAGTGGGTCTAGGGTGTCAGGTAGGGTGGAGGTGATATGGTCCTTGACTAGTCTCTCAAAGCACTTCATGATGACGGAAGTGAGTGCTACGGGCGGTAGTCGTTTAGCTCAGTTACCTTAGCTTTCTTGGGAACAGGAACAATGGTGGCCCTCTTGAAGCATGTGGGAACAGCAGACTGGTATAGGGATTGATTGAATATGTCCGTAAACACACCGGCCAGCTGGTCTGCGCATGCTCTGAGGGCGCGGCTGGGGATGCCGTCTGGGCCTGCAGCCTTGCGAGGGTTAACACGTTTAAATGTCTTACTCACCTCGGCTGCAGTGAAGGAGAGACCGCATGTTTTCGTTGCAGGCCGTGTCAGTGGCAATGTATTGTCCTCAAAGCGGGCAAAAAGTTATTTAGTCTGCCTGGGAGCAAGACATCCTGGTCCGTGACTGGGCTGGGTTTCTTCTTGTAGTCCGTGATTGACTGTAGACCCTGCCACATGCCTCTTGTGTCTGAGCCATTGAATTGAGATTCCACTTTGTCTCTGTACTGACGCTTAGCTTGTTTAATAGCCTTGCGGAGGGAATAGCTGCATTGTTTATATTCGGACATATTACCAGACACCTTGCCCTGATTAAAAGCAGTGGTTCGCGCTTTCAGTTTCACGCGAATGCTGCCATCAATCCACGGTTTCTGGTTTGGGAATGTTTTTATCGTTGCTATGGGAACGACATCTTCGACGCACGTTCTAATGAACTCGCACACCGAATCAGCGTATTCGTCAATATTTCCATCTGACGCAATACGAAACATGTCCCAGTCCACGTGATGGAAGCAGTCTTGGAGTGTGGAGTCAGCTTGGTCTGACCAGCGTTGGACAGACCTCAGCGTGGGAGCCTCTTGTTTTAGTTTCTGCCTGTAGGCAGGGATCAGCAAAATGGAGTCGTGGTCAGCTTTTCCGAAAGGGGGCGGGGCAGGGCCTTATATGCGTCGCGGAAGTTAGAGTAACAATGATCCAAGGTTTTACCACCCCTGGTTGCGCAATCGATATGCTGGTAAAATTTAGGAGTCTTGTTTTCAGATTAGCTTTGTTAAAATCCCCAGCTACAATGAATGCAGCCTCCGGATAAATGGTTTCCAGTTTGCAAAGAGTTAAATAAAGTTCGTTCAGAGCCATCGATGTGTCTGCTTGGGGGGGTATATACGGCTGTGATTATAATCGAGGAGAATTCTCTTGGAAGATAATGCGGTCTACATTTGATTGTGAGGAATTCTAAATCAGGTGAACAGAAGGATTTGAGTTCCTGTATGTTTCCTTCATCACACCATGTCTCGTTAGTCATGAGGCATACGCCCCCGCCACTCTTCTTACCAGAAAGATGTTTGTTTCTGTCGGGCGCGATGCGTGGAGAAACCCGTTGGCTGCACCGCGTCGGATAGCGTCTTCCCAGTAAGCCATGTTTCTGTGAAGCAGAGAACGTTGCAGTCTCTGATGTCCCTCTGGAATGCTACTCTTGCTCGGATTTCGTCAACCTTGTTGTCAAGAGACTGGACATTGGCAAGAAGAATGCTGGGGAGTGGTGCGCGATGTGCCCTTTTTCGGAGTCTGACCAGAACACCGCCTCGTTTCCCTCTTTTTCGGAGTCGTTTCCTTGGGTCGCTGCATGCGATCCATTCCGTTGTCCTGTTTGTAAGGCAGAACACCGGATCCGCGTCGCGGAAAACATATTCTTGGTCGTACTGATGGTGAGTTGGCGCTGATCTTATATTCAGTAGTTCTTCTCGACTGTATGTAATGAAACCTAAGATGACCTGGGGTACTAATGTAAGAAATAACACGTAAAAAAAAAAAAACTGCATAGTTTCCTAGGAACGCGAAGCGAGGCGGCCATCTCAGTCGGCGCCGGAAGTAGCAGAACCCACTCGTAGCACGCGCTCCAGCAGGTATATCTCACTGGTCACCCCCAAAGCCAATTCCTCCTTTGGTCGTCTTTCCTTCCAGTTCTCTGCTGCCCATGACTGGAACGAATTGCAAAAATCTCTGAAGCTGGAGACTCACATCTCCCTCATTAGCTTTAAGCACCAGCTGTCAGAGCAGTTTACAGATCACTGCACCTGTACTTAGCCTATCTGTAAACAGCCCATCTACCTACCTCATCCTCATACTGGTATTTATTTATTTAGCTCCTTTGTACCCCAGTATCTCTACCTGCACATTCATCTTCTGCCGATCTACCATTCCAGTGTTTAATTGCTATATTGTAATTACTTCGCCACCATGGCCTATTTATTTTCTTAACTTACCTCATTTTTACTCACTGTATATAGACTGTTTGTTTTCTTTTGTTCTACTGTATTATTGACTGTATGTTTTGTTTATTCCATGTGTAACTCTGTGTTGTTGTATGTGTCTAATTGCTACGCTTTATCTTGGCCAGGTCGCAGTTGCAAATGAGAACTTGTTCTCAACTAGCCTACCTGGTTAAATAAAGGTGAAATAAATTGCGGTAAAACTGCTCTCACTACACTGGAAGTTAATAGGAATACAACTTTTAGATCGCAAAAATGTCTATTATACACGTCAGATTTCAATTCTGGCCGATGTCACAACGCGAGAGTTTGTCTTCTCTGCTATGAGCTATTTGATCATATTTTTGCGATATTCCTACCTAGAGAAATTTGTAATTTGATAGAGGGTCCACCACATTTCTTCTATTTGTCGGCCTCCGCAGTCCAGGGTGCATTGCATGGCAGTTGCGAATGTCGTACTCCACTCTGCGAGGCACATCAAACTGAAAATTACTCCTAAATTGATAGCTGTAAAATCGCCTAAACAAACTAAGTCACTGATATTCTTTGGTATTAAATGTGTGTAGTTAAATTAGCTAGCTGCCCTGCTAGCCAGCCAGCCCAGAGAGGGAATTGTGAGTTTTGTAGTCGACTTGAGCTGCAAAAGATTTCTACAATTTTCACGTTGCTACCAATCTTATATATAACAAAATAAAACATTTGTTCACCAAAAAATATTGTTCTCACACATTAGTGTTATATTTACCACCATTTATATTTATAAGAATTTTTGGTTTTGGGTGGATATTTCCTTTAAGGATCTCACAGGCTCTCCCTCTCCTTTGTTGATGTTGTTCTCCATCTCTCTTACCTTTTTGACGTTGTCATCTCTCTGTCTGAGGCAGTCTGTGAACAGGACCTTCTTCACTCCATGTCTTTCAAGCTGTTTCAAAATCATCTGGAGAGCAAAACATTCAGATCAGGACACACAAGTCTGCATCAGGACTACATACAGCGCTGCACTGGACGCTCGGTCTCAATTCATTATACAGAGGCCATTCCAATTCATCTACTGCACGACTGGCCATATACAGTGGGGCAAAAAAGTATTTAGTCAGCCACCAATTGTGCAAGTTCTCCCACTTAAAAAGATGAGAGAGGCCTGTGATTTTCATCATAGGTACACTTCAACTATGATAGACAAAATGAGAAGAAAAAAAATCCAGAAAATCACATTGTAGGATTTTTAATGAATTTATTTGCAAATTATGGTGGAAAATAAGTATTTGGTCAATAACAAAAGTTTATCTCAATACTTTGTTATATACCCTTGTTTGGTAATGACAGAGGTCAAACGTTTTCTGTAAGTCTTCACAAGGTTTTCGCACACTGTTGCTGGTATTTTGGCCCATTCCTCCATGCAGATCACCTCTAGAGCAGTGATGTTTTGGGGCTGTTGCTGGGCAACACAGACTTTCAACTCCCTCCAAAGATTTTCTATGGGGTTGAGATCTGGAGACTGGCTAGGCCACTCCAGGACCTTGAAATGCTTCTTACGAAGCCACTCCTTCGTTGCCCAGGCGGTGTGTTTGGGATCATTGTCATGCTGAATGACCCAGCCACGTTTCATCTTCAATGCCCTTGCTGATGGAAGGAGGTTTTCACTCAAAATCTCACGATACATGGCCCCATTCATTCTTTCCTTTACACGGATCAGTCGTCCTGGTCCCTTTGCAGAAAAACAGCCCCAAAGCATGATGTTTCCACCCCCATGCTTTACAGTAGGTATGGTGTTCTTTGGATGCAACTCAGCATTCTTTGTCCTCCAAACACGACAAGTTGAGTTTTGACCAAAAAGTTATATTTTGGCTTCATCTGACCATATGACATTCGCCCAATCTTCTTCTGGATCATCCAAATGCTCTCTAGCAAACTTTAGACGGGCCTGGACATGTACTGGCTTAAGCAGGGGTACACGTCTGGCACTGCAGGATTTGAGTCCCTGGCGGCGTAGTGTGTTACTGATGGTAGGCTTTGTTACTTTGGTCCCAGCTCTCTACAGGTCATTCACTAGGTCTCCCCGTGTGGTTCTGGGATTTTTGCTCACCGTTCTTGTGGTCATTTTGACCCCACGGGGTGAGATCTTGCGTGGAGCCCCAGATCGAGGGAGATTATCAGTGGTCCTGTATGTCTTCCATTTCCTAATAATTGCTCCCACAGTTGATTTCTTCAAACCAAGCTGCTTACCTATTGCAGATTCAGTCTTCCCAGCCTGGTGCAGGTCTACAATTTTGTTTCTGGTGTCCTTTGACAGCTCTTTGGTCTTGGCCATAGTGGAGTTTGGAGTGTGACTGTTTGAGGTTGTGGACAGGTGTCTTTTATACTGATAACAAGTTCAAACAGGTGCCATTAATACAGGTAACGAGTGGAGGACAGAGGAGCCTCTTAAAGAAGGTCTGTGAGAGCCAGAAATCTTGCTTGTTTGTAGGTGACCAAATACTTATTTCCCACCATAATTTGCAAATAAATTCATTAAAAATCCTACAATGTGATTTTCTAGATTTTCCCCCCACATTTTGTCTGTCATAGTTGAAGTGTACCTATGATGAAAATTACAGGCCTCTCTCATCTTTTTAAGTGGGATAACTTGCACAATTGATGGCTGACTAAATACTTTTTTGCCCCACTGTACACTCACACAGGTTTGTCTGGATGAAAACACAAAACAACCTGTCTGGATGTCAGACATTGTCATGCATCAACAGAAACAGACAAGCTTCCAGGTTACAGAAACAAAACAATGATCTGCTACAGTAGCCTACATGCTTGGCAGACAGGTCAGCCAGGTCCATCTTGTTCAGCACCAGGAGATGAGGTCTGACGTCCAGACTATCCTGGAAAAGAGGGTTTCTACCCGAGAACGGGATGTTCTACTGTTAAAGAAACTTGTTTGTCATTCGTTTGGGAGCTAATGCAATTCTTCAGGTCTCAAGACAAGGCGACTCATCCTGCAACCGTGGTTGGTGATGTCCATCAGAGGGTATTGGGCAAGGTAGGGAAAGTGAAGTATGCCACAACTGCCCCTTAGAACAAACTTCTCTGGTTTTAAACTGCTTATGTGGCATCAATATGAGCCATAAACATTTGTTATAGTGTCAAAATTGACTACAAAGTGTAAATAGGATCATTTGGTCATAAAGTCAGCCTTAGGTGAATTCTTCATGTCTTACTGGGAGGATGGGTATGGATTACTTACATGGCCACTTTTGCCAATGATGTCCAATTGCCCAGAGACAACACGTTAAGGTCTGTCCCCAGCTGCCACATGGACATGTGTTGTCAAGTCTGCATATGGGTGGAAAGCACAAGCATTTAGCTCGGCAAATAGGAGTGAAAATGGGTTTACATAAATTTAGTTCAAACTTCCAATGCATTTCAACAATGTTGCCAGATGGACAAGAATGGATTACAACCGACATGGTCACTTCTGCTGCCTGTCAACCGTCAAACTACTGGTGTTGGTGAGTATGTTATCTAAGTAAAACAAAAGAAACAAACAAGGGCACTGCGTTCATCCACCTCTGGCCTGCTCGCCTCCCTACCACTGAGGAAGTACAGTTCCCGCGCAGCCCAGTCAAAACTGTTCGCTGCTCTGGCCCCCCAATGGTGGAACAAACTCCCTCACGACGCCAGGACAGCGGAGTCAATCACCACCTTCCGGAGACACCTGAAACCCCACCTCTTTCAGGAATACCTAGGATAGGATAAAGTAATCCTTCTCACCCCCTTAAAAGATTTAGATGCACTATTGTAAAGTGGCTGTTCCACTGGATGTCTTAAGGTGAACGCACCAATTTGTAAGTCGCTCTGGATAAGAGCGTCTGCTAAATGACTTAAATGTAAATGTAAATGTAAGTAGATAGCTAGTACTAGCTAGCTAGTAGCTACTTTTGGTTATACAACCTAATTTTATAATGCTAGCGAGCCAGGCTATCTATGATTCCACAGATGAAAGGGGAATGATTCTGTAGCTAGCTAAATACATCAAGCTAACGTGTTATGTGATGTAGCATTTCAGAGGAAGATGTGTGGGATGTTCACATTGAATACCCCACAAGCTGCTTTCAGCTTGGCTAAAGACAAGGTCAGCTCAGACTTTAGCCTACACGTTTCTGAATTTGCTGACCATTATGAGAAGGGAGAAGTCCTCTACTTCAAAACTTTGTTCTCTTCATAGCAAAGCTAGCTTAGCTTATCTCACTGTACTCACTACTGGCCTTGTTTGTTGTGATTGAATGGCAAAGACACACCCACATCAAACCCCACACTCAAAACTCTTTTGCCTTCAGTCAAGGCCGCTAGCATTTCTTAATGAGCATTGATGAAAAACACCAAATCAGGAAGAGCAATCGCCCTTTAAAGGATATTCTGGCATCGTGGATTTCTAGGATGCAGTCAACATTCTTCACACTGGCCTTCATCTGTTTCAGACCTGAAGAGAGACCAGAGGAGAGGAGGATGAGTTACTGTAACCTTCACTTACTATGAAAAGAGAGTTACACAGGTATCAAGGTTAACGAAGGTTACGTGAGTAACCACGGTTATGTGAGCACTACAATATGGTATCCTTTCGCTCAGCAAGATACATTCCACCCCCCCAACCCACGAGCGAGGCATCGATGCACACTAGCTCCCTGCGGTGGACTGTTCTGTATCACTCCAACAGGAAGGAGTGAGAGTGCCATTTCAACATATTCCACACACATGCATTTGTCACCAATAGCTGATGATGTCTGCGTCGTCTCTTGTGTAGATGGTGAGAGAAGCCGCCTGGAGTGGCCTTGAGGTGAAGGCCCAGCGGAATCAGAGAAGCTGACGTGAGTAGGCCGAGTAACTTCCAGGCACTTTAATATGGACATGGCTCGTCTAAGCCAGAAACAGTCTAGGTAGGCCTGTTATCTTCTCCAATCTCACCTGAGGGAGACGTGTTGTCATAAGAATTGAGTCTATCAACATCCCCAGGAAGACCACCGTCTGTGAGGGAGTCCGGTTTCTCTTCTCCCTGTTTATGTTGAGGTCCAGGTCTTGAATATGCTTCAAGATTATCCTTGTCTGCTGTAGCTTGCTCTCTTGATCGAGCACACACCAGCCAGTCATCCAGGTAGTTCAGCACTAGAATGCCCTGGAACATGATAGGAACTAGTTCTGCGTCCATTCACTTTGTGAATGTATGCGGCACCAATGAGAGGCAGAATGGGAGGACTTTCGTAAGCCACTCCTTCAAAGGCAAACCAGTGGTACTTCTAGTGATCTCGATGAACAGGAACATGGAAGTATTCAAGGCAACCACCATGTCATCCATCTCTGGATAGTGCTCTAGCCCCAAGGACTCTGCATCCATTAGAAAAGTCCACGGCATGGTCTGGTTGTCGTAATGGAAAAGCCCTCCCATTAAGGAAATTAGAAGGGGGGTCAGCAAGGCCATTTTCTTGCCTGCCGAAATACTCCCCCCCTTCTAATTTCCTTCATTTTGTGGCTAGAGTCAAATACTTTATGTGGCACACACTACTGGTCAACATGAGCTACCAAAATGATTCTGAAGTGTGCCAGGCCTTGCAGTCCCAAGATAGAAGGGCGGGGAGAAAAGAAAATGGCCTTGCTGAAATCACCTCCCCTTCTAATTTCCTTAATTTTGGCACTAGAGTCAAATACTTTCTGTGGCACGCATCAGAGTCAAATACTTTCTATAGAACAAACTTCTCGTAACCGAAAACCGAAATTAACTATTAATGTATGTGTTATATTAAACAGAGGAGGGAGTAAAAATGTAGGCAAGCGATAAGAATTTCAGAACAACTTCTAATCGAATAAGAAATGGGAGAGATGACGAATTTTGGCAAAGGGATTTATTTAGACTAATACACTTGAAACAAATAGCCAAACCGAAAACTGCAGACATTACTGGTGCCTCCCCCGCGATCAAAGGACACAAGCTTTCTGCTACTACGATCAGTGAAACGTAGGCTAAATTGTCATCGGAGTGAAGAGCAGAAATCTCAACTAGCAAGCAAGAATCGAGTGCGTGCGCGTTCACGCGAAGGGGGGTGGGGGGGCTGCCCAGGCTACTAGGTTTATGTTAGAAACCTGGGCTAGCTAACTATGTTAGTTAGTTTACTTTTTGCTTTCTTGGATTCTGTATTCATTTTGTGACCTCTAATAAGTCATGTCACATAGTAAGTTAATTACAAGCGTTTAGCTAGATATAGCCAACAACTGACATAAAGATGCCTCGCTAGCTAACACGTTGACCAGAACGCTCACGCGCGTAACGTTAGCTAAGAGTGCTCACCAACCTTTTGCCATATGTCTGGGGAACCAGTGGGCAACCTCTCTGTCGCCGAAGTCAAAGACCGTCCTGAAGTTTGCTGCATTGCGGAGTATCTGATGAAGCCTCATATTCTGATGAAGCCGAAATATTAGTTTCTTTCACGTGTCTGAAGCAATCATGTGTATATGTAAATCGTTGGTCTGAAGTCCTCTGTCATCAACAGCATTTTACTGAAGCCATGTTCACGTTGGTGTTACACTGTTTACATCCCGACTTTCCCTATTGTCACGGCGATAGAGTTCCGCTATTACAATTATTCTTTAGGCACTAAATGTCAGAATTATACTGTATAATAATCATCATAAAAATACCAATAATCATAAAAAATAATACTCATAGCTAATAACTACAACTTATATACAGTATATTAGGGTGTCCAATCAAAAACGCATATTTTGACCAATGAGTAAACAAATATCTTAATTGTGTAGAATATATACTCCTCTAAGAAAACAAACGGTCCAAACCTCATGTCTCTATCATAATCCATTCAAAAGGGATTGGAGTTCCCCACAGGGATAGAGAACAGGTGGAGGTGGGGGGAATCATAAATAATTGTTAGCAGGTACCCTAGAATCCAAAAGGTGAACAAAATATTGTCCATGTCTTAACCCTAACTGCAAATGTAAGTTGCTCTGGATAAGAGTGTTTACTAAAATGTATCCTTGTAGGATGGCCAAAATTAGGATGACTAAAGCAACAGAGGCCGGAGAATTTTTTTTGTCAAAAATCAGGAAAAGGGCATTGGATCATGGCTGGATGCTCTGCGAGAATTAAGTGACAGGCTCACTGTTGAATTCAAATCAAATTTATTTATATAGCCCTTTGTACATCAGCTGATATCTCAAAGTGCTGTACAGAAACCCAGCCTAAAAGCCCAAACAGCAAGCAATGCAGGTGTAGAAGCACAGTGGCTAGGAAAAACTCCCTAGAAAGGCCAAGACCTAGGAAGAAACCTAGAGAGGAACCAGGCTATGAGGGGTGGCCAATCCTCTTCTGGCTGGGCCGGGTGGAGATTATAACAGAACATGGCCAAGATGTTCAAATGTTCATAAATAATAATCACAGTAGTTGTCGAGGGTGCAGCAAGTCAGCACCTCAGGAGTAAATGTCAGTTGGCTTTTCATAGCCGATCATTAAGAGTATCTCTACCACTCCTGCTGTCTCTAGAGAATTGAAAACAGCAGGCCTGGGACAGGTAAGCATGTCCGGTGAACTCTGGTGAATTCATCTTTCTTCTCAAATCCAATGGACATAAAACGATATAGAGGTATGATAGGTATCGATTTTGAGACATGACATGTAGTATTTTAATATTTTAGTATACACTTTTCATATTAATGCAAAATTCCTGTTGTTCAAAGATTTCTCACAAAAACAAGTGTATCTGTGAAATATCAACGGAGCACTGAGCATACCACAAGCCTTTTATTTTCAATGTCCTTTTACATTTCATTCAGCTTGTGTCATTTTAATTTGTTTTTTTGCGACCAGTGGAAACACCTTTGTAGACGACCACAACAACATATAAAATCCTCAAAAGTCGCTGCGAGAAAGCAGCACCGCTCTGTCAACAGAGCTTCCTGCTTATTATGGGATGTGCATAGGATTATGAAATACATTTTTTGGGGATATAATGTTAATAACATGTTAGAGAAAGAGCCCACTGAATGATTCAGAACATTGAAGAATCATATTTGTTTTAGTAAAATGTATACTGAACAATAATATAAATGCAACATGCAACAACTTAAAAGATTTTACTGAGTTACAGTTCATATAAGGAAATCAGTCAATTGACCATTGTTTAGGCACTAATCTATGGATTTCACATGACTGGGAATACATATATGCATCTGTTGGTGACAGAAGCCTTAAAAGAAATGGGCCTGAGGATTTTGTCACGGTATTTCTGTGCATTTAAATTGCCATTGATAAAATGCAATTGTGTTCGTTGTCTTTTTCCTGCCCATACCATAACCCAACCACCACCATGGGGTACTCTTTTCACAACGTTGACATCAGCAAACTGCTCGCCCACATGACGCCATTCACGTGGTCTGCGGTTGAGTCTGGTTGGACGTACTGGTAAAATTATGTTGGAGGCGGCTTATGGTAGAGAAATTAACATTAACTTCTCTGGCAACAGCTCTGGTGGACATTCCTGCAGTCAGCATGCCAATTGCACACTCCCTCAAAACTTGAGACATCTATGGCATTGTGTTTTGTGACAAAACTGCACATTTTAAAGTGGCCTTTTATTGTCCCCGGTACAAGGTCCACCTGTGTAATGATCATGCTGTTTAATTAGCTTCTTGATATGTCACATCAGTCAGGTGGAAGGATTATTGTGGCAAAGGAGAAATTCTCACTAACAAGGATATAAACCAATTTGTGCACAAAATTTGAGAGAAATACGCTTTTTGTGTATAAGGAAAATTTCAGGATACTTTTATTTGAGCTTATAAAACATGGGACATTACACGTTGTGTTTAGGACCAACTCCATATTAATGCCCATGATTTTGGAATAAATGTTCAATGAGAAAATCCCACATACTTTTGCACACACATACACACACACACACACATAGTGAATTCATCAAGCTACACACAATACCCCATAATGACAAACAGTTTTGTTGAAATTTTAGCAAATTGATATAATAGAAAAAAAAGAAATATTACATTTACATAAGTACTCAGACCCTTTACTCAGTACTTTGAAAGTTTCTTAAATCAAATCAAATTTATTTAGCCCTTCTTACATCAGCTGATATCTCAAAGTGCTGTACAGAAAGCCAGCCTAAAACCCCAAACAGCAAGCAATGCAGGTGTAGAAGCTCAGTGGCTAGGAAAAACTCCATAAAAAGGCCAGAACCTAGGAAGAAACCTAGAGAGGAACCAGGCTATGCGGGGTGGCCAGTCCTCTTCTGGCTGTGCCGGGTGGAGATTATAACAGAACATGGCCAAGATGACCTGCAGGGTCAAATAATAATAATGACAGTGGATGTCGAGGGTGCAACAGGTTAGCACCTCAGGAGTAAATGTCAGTTGGCTTTTCATAGCAGATCATTCAGAGTATCTCTAACGCTCCTGCTGTCTCTAGAGAGTTGAAAACAGCAGGTCTGGGACAGGTGGCATGTCCTGTGAACAGGTCAGGGTTCCATAGCTGCAGGTAGAACAGTTGAAACTGGATTAGCAGCACGGCCAGGTGGACTGGGGACAGCAAGGATTCATCAGGACAGGTAGTCCTGAGCCATGGTCCTAGAGCTCAGGTCCTCCGAGAGAGAGAAAGAAAGAAAGAGAGAAAGAGAATTAGAGAGGGCATACTTAAATTCACACAGGAAACCAGATAAGACAGGAGAAACACTCCAGATATAACAGACTGACCCTAGCCCCCCGACACATAAACTACTGCAGCATAAATACTGGAGGCTGAGACAGGAGGGGTCGGGAGACACTGTGGCCCCGTCCAACGACACCCCCGGACAGGGCCAAACGATAGTTCCAACCGCCGTGTAAGTGAATGGAGAGTAGGTGAACGGATTATCTCCTTATGTGTGGTTCCCACCGTGAAGCATGGAGGTGTGATGGTGCTTTGCTGGTGACACTGTCTGTGATTTATGTAGAATTTAAGGCACACTTAATCAGCATGGCTACCACAGCATTCTGCAGCGATACGCCATCCCATCTGGTTTGTGCGTAGTGGGACTATCATTTGTTTTCAACACGACAATGACCCAACACACCTCCAGGCTGTGTAAGGGGTATTTCACCAAGGAGAGTGATGGAGTGCTGCATCAGAGGACCTGGCCTCCACAATCACCCGACCTTAACCCAATTGAGATGGTTTGGGATAAGTTGGACCGCAGAGTGGAGGAAAAACAGCCAACAAGTACTCAGCATATGTGGGAACTGTTGGAAAAGCATTCCAGGTGAAGCTGGTTGAGAGAATGCCAAGCTGTCATCAAGGCAAAGGGTGGCTACTTTGAAGAATCGCAAATATACAATATTTTGATTTGTTTAACACTTGTTTGGTTGCTACATGTGTTATTTCATAGCTTATGTTTTCACTATTACTCTACGATGTCGAAAATAGTAAAACCATTGAATGAGTAGGTGTGTCCAAACATTTGACTGGTACTGACTGTATATATACAGTTGAAGTCGGAAGTTTACATACACCTTAGCCAAATACATTTAAACTCAGTTTTTCACAATTCCTGACATTTAATCCTAGTAAAAATTCCCTGTTTTAGCACAGATAGGATCACCAATTTATTTTAAGAATGTGAAATGTCAGAATAATAGTAGAGAGAATAATTTATTTCAGCTTTTATTTTTTTCATCACATTCCCAGTGGGTCAGAAGTTCACATATACTCAATTAGTATTTGATAGCATTGCCTTTAAATTGAGTTACTTGGATCAAACGTTTCGGGTAGCCTTCCACAAGCTTCTCACAAAAAGTTGGGTAACTGAGCCAGGTTTGTTGGCCTCTTTGCTCGCACACACTTTTTCAGTTCTGCCCACAAATTTTCTATAGAATTGAGGTCAGGGCTTTGTGATGGCCACTCCAATACCTTGACTTTATTGTCCTTAAGCCATTTTGCCACAACTTTGGAAGTATGCTTGGGGTCATTGTCCATTTGGAAGACCCATTTGCCACCAAGCTTTAACTTCCTGACTGATGTCTTGAGATGTTGCTTCAATATATGCACATCATTTTCCTCCCTCATGATGCCATCTATTTTGTGAAGTGCACCAGTCTCACCTGCAGAAAAGCACCCCTACAACATGATGCCTCCACCCCCGTGCTTCATGGTTGGAATGGTCTTCTTCAGCTTGCAAGCATCCCCCTTTTTTCTCCAAACATAACGATGGTCATTATGGCCAAACAGTTCTATTTTTGTTTCATCAGACCAGAGAACATTTCTCCAAAAAGTACAATCTTTGTCCCCATGTGCAGTTGAAAAACGTAGTCTGGCTTTTTTTATGGCGGTTTTGGAGCAGTGGCTTCTTCCTTGCTGAGCGACCTTTCAGGTTATGTCGATATAGAACTAGTTTTACTGTGGATATTGATATCTTTTGTACCTTTTTCCTCCAGCATCTTCACAAGGTCGTTTGTTGTGCATGACACAAGTCATTGATTTGCAGTTTTCGCACCAGTTTTCCACATTATTGTGTGCTCCCATGGTGTTTATACTTGCGTACTATTGTTTGTACAGATGAACGTGGTAACTTCAGGCGTTTGGAAATTGCTCCCAAGGACGAACCAGACTTGTCTACAATTTTTCTGGGCTGATTTCTTTTGATTTTCCTATGATGTCAAGCAAAGAGGCACCGAGTTTGAAGGTATAACTTGAAATACATCCACAGGTACACCTCCAATTGACTCAAATTAGCCGATCAGAAGCTTCTAAAGCCATGACATAATTTTTGGGAATTTTCCAAGCTGTTTAAAGGAACAGTTAATTTAGTGTATGTAAACTTCTGACCCCCTGGAATTGTGATAGTGAATTATAAGAGAAATAATCTGTCTGTAAACAATTGTTTGAAAAAATGACTTGTGTCATGCACAAAGTAGATGTCCTAACCGACTTCCCAAAACTATAGTTTGTTAATATATATATATATACAAACAGTTGAAGTCGGAAGTTTACAAACACTTAGGTTGGAGTCATTAAAACTTGTTTTTCCACACATATATAAATATATATAAAAGAGAGAACAATATAAAAACACTGCTCAAAAAAATAAAGGGAACACTAAAATAACACATCCTAGATCTGAATGAATGAAATATTCTTATTAAATACTTTTTTCTTTACATAGTTGAATGTGCTGACAACAAAATCACACAAAAATGATCAATGGAAATCAAATGTATCAACCCATGGAGGTCTGGATTTGGAGTCACACTCAAAATTAAAGTGGAAAACCACACTACAGGCTGATCCAACTTTGATGTAATGTCCTTAAAACAAGTCAAAATGAGGCTCAGTAGTGTGTGTGGCCTCCACGTGCCTCTATGACCTCCCTACAACGCCTGGGCATGCTCCTGATGAGGTGGCGGATGGTCTCCTGAGGGATCTCCTCCCAGACCTGGACTAAAGCATCCGCCAACTCCTGGACAGTCTGTGGTGGATGGAGCGAGACATGATGTCCCAGATGTGCTCAATTGGATTCAGGTCTGGGGAACGGGCGGGCCAGTCCATAGCATCAATGCCTTCCTCTTGCAGGAACTGATGACAAACTCCAGCCACATGAGGTCTAGCATTGTCTTGCATTAGGAGGAACCCAGGGCCAACCGCACCAGCATATGGTCTCACAAGGGGTCTGAGGATCTCATCTCGGTACCTACTGGCAGTCAGGCTACCTCTGGCGAGCACATGGAGGCCTGTGCGGCCCCCCAAAGAAATGCCACTCCACACCATCACACCTTCTTGCCACAGCTCGCATTGATGTGCCATCCTGGATGAGCTGCACTACCTGAGCCACTTGTGTGGGTTGTATACTCCGTCTCATGCTACCGCTAGAGTGAAAGCACCGCCAGCATTCAAAAGTGACCAAAACATCAGCCATCAGCCAGGAAGCATAGGAACTGAGAAGTGGTCTGTGGTTATCACCTGCAGAACCACTCCTTTATTGGGGGGTTCTTGCTAATTGCCTATAATTTCCACCTGTTGTCTATTCCATTTGCACAACAGCATGTGAAATGTATTGTCAATCAGTGTTGCTTCCTAAGTGGACAGTTTGATTTCACAGAAGTGTGATTGACTTGGAGTTACATTGTGTTGTTTAAGTGTTCCCTTTATTTTTTTGAGCAGTGTATAGATAAAGAGAGTACAAAAGTTTTTGTGCAATACATCGTTTTTTTATTGATATGAACAGTACATTTAAGGCGTGATATTAAACATTACATAAAAAAAATAACAAGACACTGAAAGTAATGGTGAACATTTTGAAATCTAAAATCATTACATTTAAACACCAATTGTTAACAGTAAAATCAGACACCATGAGACTGAGTGGCTTGCAATTAATTTGATTTAAGTAATAATCAAAACAATTTCAAATCGTGAATAATCTCCTAAAACAAATCTTTGGTGAAGATCATAATATTCAACAAATGGTTCAGTAGCAATAGGTTCTGGGAACATTAACCCACGTTGGACAGTCAAAGATATGGAGCCCTTTTGTGTAAGATCAAGTTGTCCCTACACACTGTTTTAAGTTCTGTTTTTTTGCTTCTCCCCTAATGGTTAATATTAGGACTTGTGGAGGGTAAGCGGATCCTAGAACTAAACATAAGGGTAACTTATACCCAGAGATATACTGAACAAAAATATAAAACGCAACATGCAAAGTGTTGGTCCTATGTTTCTTGAGCCGAAAAAAAAAAAAAAAAAAACATTTCACAGAAATCTTCCATACACAAAAAGCGTATTTCTCTCAAATTTTGTTCACAAATTTGTTTACATCCCTGTTAGTGAGCATTTCTCCTTTGCCAAGATAATTCATCCACCTGACAGGTGTGGCATATAAAGAAGCTGATTAAACAGGAAGATGATCAGACAGGTGAACCTTGTGCTGGGGACAATAAAAGGTAACTGAGGAATATTTATGTCCGTTATAAAGCCCTTTTGTGTGTGTGTGTGTGTGTGGGGGGGGGCCACTCATTCTAATGCTTGGCTCCTCAGTGGGTGGCGGTGCCCCTGCCCAGTCATGTGAAATGAATAGATTAGGGCCTAATTGATCTATTTCAATTGACTGACTTCCTTCTACAAACTGTAACTCAGTAAAATCTTGTTGCATGTTGCATTTATATTTTTGTTCAGTATATAACACTTTTACAACGGGTGAGTTCTTGTCCTTAGAGCTTTGATCTGGTTGGCTGAAATGTGCTGGGGGCGGAGTAGTGAGATATGAGTCTACCAGCTTCCCTCCAGCCAGAAAGCAGCGCTCCATGGACAGTGGAGAAGAAGGAAGGATGGGTGGCTTCTCCAGCAAACAACACCTGGAGAGGCTGAGAGAGAGAGAATATATAAGAGAGAATATGAGAGAGAGAAAGTGGGTCAAAAGATGACAGAATACACCACATGAACTGTGTATGTGTGTATACCTGTTCCCCTTGTTGTGGTAGTGGTTCAGCCAGGTTGTGTATATCCTGCAGTGAGGTTCCAATAGCGGTGTAGGTGTAGGAGCCACAGGTCCATGGGTCATGGAACCACTGAGACCTCAGGACACGCCGTGGGGTGATGGTTGGGTTCCCTACACACACAAACATACAGAAACGTAACGTTATGACTATAACTACTGTTCCCTGAAGGAGGGAAAAGGAGATACAATACAACTATGTGGAGTAAGAACTAAAGTCACTCCTGACGAGGCCAATGAAATCCACGACTCGCTGGAAGCCCTGCCTTCCACAGGTGATAACTCTGAGGCTCGGATATATTCCTTCAAGTCAGTACCACACCTCACTGCGCCCAGAACCGGGTGGCGCAGGGCCAAACAGACGTTGTACCTCATTTTCCTCCAAGGAAAAGTAGTTATAGTCATAACGTTACATTCACTTTCAGTTGGTACTCTAGGTACAACACAACTATGGGGAAATGTAATCCTGTCCCAAGTGAAATGGATACCAAGTGAAATAGCTAATGGAAGACCACCCAGACCTCCAACTTGCAAGATGCAGTCGTCTGGGTATTGCACGCTGCCTTAGACCCTCTCCTGTCAGCACGCTATGGGCTACACTTGGAGCAGTGACATCCAAGCGACAAACCTCACAAAAGTGTGGTGATGCCCAACTTGCCACCGCACAAATTTCCAACAGTCAATCCTTTAAATAAAGCCCAAGACCCTGCCAGACCCCTGGGTAGAGTGGGCACGTACACCGCTAGGTAACCCTTGCTGCTGTAGTGACAAGAAAAAGTATGTGAACCCTTTGGAATTACCATGATTTCTGCATAAATTTGCCATCAAATTTGATCTGATCTTCATCGAAGTCACAACAATAGACAAACTTAGTGTGCTTAAAAACTAATAACACAAATTATTGTATTTTTCTTGTCTATATTGAAAACAATTTAAACATTCACAGTGTAGGTTGGAAAAAGTATGTGAACCCCTTCGCTAATGACTTCTCCAAAAGCTAATTGAAGTCAGGAGTCAGCTAACCTGGAGTCCAATCAATGAGACGAGATGCCTCGCCCTATAAAAAAACCTCACAACATTTGAGTTTGTTAGTCACAAGAAGAATTGCCTGATGTGAACCATGCCTCAAACAAAAGAGATCTCAGGAGACCTAAGAACTGTTGACTTGCATAAAACTGGAAAGGGTTACAAAAGTATCTCTAAAAGCCTTGATGTTCATCAGTCCACTAAGACAAATTGTCTATAAACGGAGAAAGTTCAGCACTGTTGCTACTCTCCCTGGGAGTGGACGTCAAGATGACTGCAAGAGCACAGAGCAGAACGCTCAATGAGGTTAAGAAGAGTCCTAGTGACAGCTAAAGACTTCCAGAAATCTCTGAGAACATCTGTTGACGAGTCTACGATACGTAAAACACTAAATGGTGTTCATGTGAGGACACCACGGAAGAAGACCTTACTACACGTCTGAAGTTTGCAGAAGAGCACCTGGATGTTCCACAGCGCTACTGGCAAAATATTCTGTGGACAGATTAAACTAAAGTTGAGTTGTTTGGAACACAACACTGTGTGGAGAACAAAAAGGCACAGCACACCAACATCAAAACCTCATCCCAACTGTAAAGTATGGTGGAGGGAGCATCATCGGTTTGGGGCTGCTTTGCTGCCTCAGGGCCTGGACAGCTTGCTATCATCGACGGAAAAATTAATTCCCAAGTTTATCAAGACATTTTTGCAGGAGAATGTTAGGCTATTTGTCCACCAATTGAAGCTCAACAGAAATTGGGTGATGCAACAGGACAACGACCCAAAACAGAGGTAAATCAATTAACAGAATGGCTTCAACAGAAGAAAATATGCCTTCTGGAGTGGCCCAGTCAGAATCCTGACTTCAACCTGATTGAGATACTGTGGCATGATCTCAAGAGAGCAGTTCACACCAGACATCCCAAGAATATTGCTGAACTGAAACAGTTTTGTAAAGAGGAATGGTCCAAAACTCCTCCTGACCGTTACACAGGTCTTATCCGCAACTACAGAAAACATTTGGTTGAGGTTATTGCTGCCAAAGGAGGGTCAACCAGTTATTAAATCCAGGGGTTCACATACTTTTTCCACCCTGCACTGTGAATGTTTACATGATGTGTTCAATAAAGACATGAAAACTTATAATTGTCCATTGTTATGACCTAGATGAAGATCAAATCAAATGTTATGACCAATTTATGCAGAAATCCAGGTATTTCCAAGGGGTTCACATCCTTTTCTTGCCATTGTATATGCCAGGGAGATCGCCTCCAAAATCCATTGGGTCAGACGCTGCTCAGAGATCGCCCTGCCGCGAGCTGGATTAGCAAACAGACAAAAAGCTGGTCACGTAAGTGGATAGCCCGGATCCGTTTCCTTCTCAGAAGCAAATGAAGGAGTCGAAAAGGAAATAGCTCATAGCTAGAGACCTGTATGTAAGACTTAGTCAAGACCGTTGGGGCAAAGGCCACATTAGGATGCAACGTCCCCTTATAGTCGCCAGCGGCGAACTGAGTACAAGAAGGGTGTACGGATAACACATGGAGATCCAACGCGTTTAGCCGAGGCCAAAGACACGAGCAAGGAGGTTATGTAGGAGGATATTCAGAATCGCAGACTCCAGTGGTTCAAAAGGGGGCCTCACACAGAGCATCCAAAACCAAAGCTAAATCCCAAGTGGGCACAAAAGGTTTAGATACCGGTCTGAGATTGCACATTCAATTTCCACATGAAACACTGAAATAGCAGCCATGTACACTTTCAAAGTGGAGGGATATGTAGGGAAATTAACACCCTGAAAAGGAACAATTGGACCTCTCAGATCTTTGGAGCCCACAGACCCAAAATCTCTGTCCAAGTGTGGCAAATGTGCGCCTGGGATAAGTGATCAGCCTCCAGTATCTATGCAGCAATAGTCTATGTGCCGGGGGGCTAGGGTCAGTCTGTCCGGGACAAGGTAGCACGTCCTGTGAACAGGTCAGTGTTCCGTAGCCGCAGGCAGAACAGTTGAAACTGGAGCAGCAGCACGACCAGGTGGACTGGGGACAGCCAGCAGTCATCAGGCCAGGTAGTCCTGAGGCATGGTCCTCTGGCTCAGATCCTCCGGGAGGGGAGGGAGAGAGGGCATACTTAAATTCAGCAGAACACCACATAAGACATGATAAATTCTCCAGATATAACAGACTGACCCTAGCCCCCCGACACAAACTACTGCAGCATAAATACTGGAGGCTGAGGCAGGAGGGGTCGGGAGACACTGTGGCCCCGTCCGACTATACCCCCGGTGTCTCCCGACCCCTCCTGCCTCAGCCTCCAGTAGTTTGTGTCGGGGGCTAGGGTCAGTCTGTTATATCTGGAGAATTTATCATGTCAGGCAGAGACAGCAAGGGTGGTTCGTCGCTCCAGTGCCTTTCTGTTCACCTTCACACTCCTGGGCCAGACTACACTCAATCATAGGACCTACTGAAGAGATGAGTCTTCAATAAAAAGACTGCAATAAAGATCCCAACCAGGCAAAATCTGCATTGAGCTGCCGCTTTCAAGGAGCTGGACACTAATCCAGATGCTTATAAGAAATCCCGCTATGCCCTCAGACGAACCCTCAAACAAGCAAAGCGTCAATACACAATTAAGATTGAATCCTACTTCACCGGCTCGGACGCTCGTCGAATGTGGCAGGGCTTGAAAACTATTACAGACTACAAAAAGGGAAACCCAGACACAAGCTGCCCAGTGACGAGCCTATCCAATGAGCAAAATGCCTTTTATGCTCGCTTCGAGGCAAGCAACACTGAAGCATGTACGAGAGCACCAGATGTTCTGAACGACTGTGTGATAATGCTCGGTAGCCGATGTGAGCAAGACCCTTAAAACAGGTCAACATTCACAAAGCCACGAGGCCAGACGGATTACCATGACGTATACTCAAAGAATGCGCAAACCAACTGTCAAGTGTCTTCACTGACATTTTCAACCTCTTCTTGACAGAGTCTGTAATACCAACATGTTTCAAGCAGACCACCATAGTCCCTGTGCCCAAGGAAGCGAAGGTAATCTGCCAAAATAATTACCACCCTGTAGCACTTACGTTAGTAGCCGTGAAGTGCTTTGAAAGGCTGGTCATGACTCACATCAACAGCCTTCTCGTGGACACACTAGACCCACTCCAATTCGCATACCACCCCAACAGATCCACAGATGACGCAATCTCAATCGCACTCCACACTGCCCTTTCACTCCAATGTGAGATTGCTGCTCATTGACTACAGCTCAGGGTTCAACACCACAGTGCCCACGAAGCTCATCACTAAGCTAAGGACCCTGGGACTAATCACCTCCCTCTGTAATTGGATCCTGGACTTCCTGACGGGCTGCCCCCAGGTGGTAAGGGTAGGCAACAACACATCTGCCACGCTGATCCTCAACATTGGGGCCCCTCAGGGGTGTGTACTTAGAGCCCTCCTGCACTCCCCGTTCACCCATGACTGCATGGCAAACACGACTCCAACACCATCATTAAGTTTGCTGACGACACAACAGTGGTAGGCCTGATCACAGACAATGATGTGACAGCCTATAGGGAGGAGGTCAGAGACCTGGCATTGGGGTGCCAGAACAACAACCTCTCCCTCAATGTGAGCAAGACAAAGGAGCTGATCATGGACTACAGGAAAGGCAGGCCGAACAGACCACCATTAACATCGACAGGGCTGTAGTGGAGTGGGTCAAGAGTTTCAAGTTCGTTGTGTCCACATCAAACTATCATGGTCCAAACACACCAAGACAGTTGTGAAGAGGGCACGTAAGTGTAAGTCTCTGATTGTGACATCTTGTGTCCTTCTCCTTAGCTGTCTGTGTTTACTTTCACTCCTTCTGGAAGAGTGGTCTTCTGAGGACAGCTAATCAGCCGTGTCGATGATCCCAAGAGTTGTGATGAGAGCTGTGTGGTAGATGATGATTTGAAGAGAATAACCAGATGGTCCTACTTAAATTAACTTTCTTAGACACAGAACAGCTACTCAACGTAACATTGATTGTTAGAGGCTACTTTGTCTTCTTCAACTCATGTTGATTTTCAGGGTAGTGACCAATGGAGACCAAGCTTGTGGTCCTTCTAGTCTGACATGTTAATAATTAACTCAGTCTTTTATACACTTGGGTAAAAAGGGGAATTTCCATCATACTGATACACTCTCTGAGCTCCCTCAGGCGTGGCTAGTTACAGGGCAAAAGATCAAAAACTATGATCTCGTTAGAAAACTAAATTCACATTCCTATCTTTACAAAAATATTATCTTCATCCTTGTTATTTCCTACACAGTGTAAAGGATGTAAACCTGATATACACAGTGTGAAAGCTCTTCAAGTGACAAGATTTTTTATATCACTTTTATACCATTTTTTATGACATCACAAAATAGACATTCATTTCCCATATTCCGTCTCTCATCATTCCCCACATTCAGATGTTGAAATATTGTCCCAGTGTTCACTGTTGGACGTTAGAGTTTTTGAGCGGCAAAACCTTCTGTAACAAAGGTATTCCATTCACCAATACTAGAGACCAAATGGAGTTGTCTGCTGCCTACAATTTACGATCGACGTGAGGTGTCATAAAACCCCCACACCAATTCCTCCTCCCCTCTGCGGGTGAGAGGGCTCAGTAGACACTGATCCATTGTAACCTGATCTTTGGATCCTATCAGGAGAGTCATGACAAATTAAAGATTTTGTCCCATCCTACAGTGCTTACGAAAGTTCAGACCCCTTCACTTTTCCACATTTTGTTACGTTACAGCCAGATTCTAAAATGGATAAAATTACAAAATGTTCCTCATTCTACACACAATACCACATAATGACAAAATGAAAACAGGTTTTTAGATTTAAAAAAAAAAAATTAAATAGTATTCAGACCCTTTGCTATGAGACTTGAAATTGAGCTCCGGTGCATCCTGTATCCATTGATCATCCTTGAGATGTTTCTACAACTTGGAGTCCACCCGTGGTACATTCAATTGATTGGACATGACTTGGAAAGGCACATACCTGTCTATATAAAGGTCCCAGAGTTGACAGTGCATGTCAGAGCAAGAACACAAGCCATGAGGTCGAAGGATTTGTCTGTAGAGCTCCGAGAGAGGATGGTCCCCAAGAACACAGTGGCCTCCATCATCCTTAAATGGAAGAAGTTTGGAACCACCAAGAGTCTTCCTAGGGCTGGCAGCCCAGCCAAACTGAGCAATCGGGGGAGAAGGGCCTTGGTCAAGAACCCGATGGTCACTCTGACAGAGCTCCAGAGTTCCTCTGTGGAGATGGCAGAAACATCCAGAAGGGCAACCATCTCTGCAGCACTCTGCCAATCAGGCCTTTATGGTAGAGTGGCCAGACGGAAGCCACTCCTCAGTAAAATGCACATGACAGCCTGCTTGGTTTGCCAAAAGTCACCTAAAGGACTCCCAGACGATGATAAATAAGATTCTCTGGCCTGAACACCATGTGTCACGTCTGGACGAAACCTGGCACCATCCCTACAGTGAAGCATGGTAGTGGCAGCATCCTGCTGTGGGGATGTTTTTCAGTAGTCAGGATCGAGGGAAAGATGAACGAAGAAAACCTGCTTCAGAGCGCAGACTGGGGCGAAGCACACAGCCAAGACATCGCGGGAGTGGCTTCGTAACAAATCTCTGAATGTCCTCGAGTGGCCCAGCCAGAGCCCAGACTTTAACCCCATCAAACATCTCTGAAGAGACCGGAAAATAAAGGTGCAGCAACGCTCACCATCCAACCTGACAGAGCTCGAGAGGATCTGCAGATTACAATGGGAGAAACTCCCCAAATACAGGTATGCCATGCTTGTAGCATCATACCCAAGAAGACTTGAGGCTGTAATCGCTGCCAAAAGTGCTTCAACAAAGTACTGAGTAAAGGCTCTGAATACTTATGTAAATAAGATATGTTTTTAATTTTAAATACATTTGCAAACTTCTAAACTTCTACATTTGCAAATTTCTAAAAACAAGTTTTTTCTTTGTCAATATGGGGTAGTGTGTGTGTAGGGTGATGAGAAAAAATAAATGATTTAATCAATTTTAGAATAAGTTACGAAATGTGGGAAAAATGAAAGGGTCTTTCCGAATGCACTGTACATCCTGATATTATCAGGTTCTGACGACTAGATGGTTCTGTTCATGCTTTTAGGTGATTTTTTTATATTTTTTATGTAAGAATCACCCCTCCCCTCAATGTTAAAGGAATAGTTCACCCAAATTACATATTAGTTTCCTTACCCTGTAAGCAGTCTATGGTCAAGGTATGACAGAAACCCACGCTTTGGTTTTGTTTACCTGGCCAATGTTTCAAATGCTAACTTTTTTTTAGCGTTTGTGGCACAGATCCAGTGCAAGTCAATGGAACCTATATTAACATTTTCACACTTCATATCCAAGGATGAAGAATCAATACTCCGAGCCGCAGCTCCATACTAATTGTCAGACATGGAGCACTGATATTATATACTCGTTGTTGGGGTGGGACTGGCGTGGCGTGTCCATGGGTGGCTTTTTACAATTTTTTAAATGTCCAAATAAGTTTGATCCAAATCGGATGTTAGGTACTAAAATATATGAATCCTATAAATTAAAAAATGCCAATTTGGGTGCAATCAATTAGCTTAATTTCCCAGAGATCAAAATTATATTTCAACAAAATAATGTTGCAGGAAAGCGAATTTTATCAGTTTTTTACATAATAAACTATTTCTGAACAATCTGAGATGGTGTGGGTGTCATAACCCCCTTTTCTTGTGCTTTTTGTGGTGGAATGACCCAGGGGCGATTCATAATAAAATAGAATTCCCAGGAATGAAAAGTGTTGAGCTCGAGAAAGACCGCTCCTTTCGGGATCCAACCCTGCTTGTTCCCTCGACTCCGTTACCAACAACCAATCGCCTACAAAGCCCATAACCTGTACCACTAGACACCTCAAAAGGGACTAGTGAGCTACAGGCAGGAATCATCAATGAATCCCAGTAATGAGACACCAAGGGGGGAGGGGCGCATTGGTCGCTCAGACCTGTGTTAAGGCCCCTCGCTCCGGCGGTTAGTCTAGCCAAGTTTAAAGGGGCTGCTTCCTCATCGGAGGTGCACGCAAGACCCGATTCCTCCAACTCCAGGAATTGGAAATAGGAATGGGGTTGCCATTAAGCTGGGGGAAAGCTTCATTCACAGGAAGTCAAGGCTGCTAGCTGATGTTAGCCAGGAGTCTTTTCAGTCCAAGCTAGGCTAGATGGCCTTATTGACCAAAGCAAGGTCCGTTTAGAATAAGTGACTTAACACTATACTAAACAATAGAGCTACCCAAGCAATTCCACTGTGGGGAAGCAGGAATATCTAGTAGTAGCTAGTTCGCCTCTACGAACAAAAAGGGAACAAAAGATTAACACACTACTGACTGAAGTGTAGATTACAGACATAAAAGTACAATGGGTTAACCTGCCTATGAGGCATGTGATGGAGGGGTTAGATGTTAGAAGGGTTACCTGTGAACCTGCGTATCAGGTGTGTTACGGAGTGTGTGACGTCCTGTTCTGGCAGAGTCTCCATGAACTCAGACTCATGACCAGCGATCCAGCCACACAACACATGGCCATACCTGGAGAGACAGGGGTAGAGAGGGGGAAAGAGGGTGAGAGGCAAGAGGCGTGGGGAGTTCAAGACATTGAGTTAGAGATTTTTAGTTTGTGTGTAAGTCTTAGTTACCGCTCAGTGGGTTTGAGGACAGTGAAACCAAACAGTTTCTTGATCCAGAGTCTCTCCACATCTGATACCTGGTCCACCAAGTCTGACTAGAGGGCAACAGTAAAACTACTGTTACTGTCTGTGTGTTTGCAATGATAGATATATATTGTGTTCCTCAAGGATCCGTTTTGGGCCCAATACTCTTTTCACCGCATGCTTTGTGTTTCATACCTCGTCTTCCCAGACCAGGTATATGACCTCACAGTCATCGTCCCACCAGGGTTGGTCAAACTCCACAAAGATCTTGTTGTTGGTTCCAAAGCCCATCCTCTGAACAGAGTGCAGCTTGTGGAGGGGTAGAGGAGGGGAGAGGAGGGTACCATGATGCTTCTTCAGATAACCTGATAGAATAACAGTAGATATTATTAGGTACACTGAACAAAAATGTAAACACTTCATGTAAAAAGTATTGGTCCCATGTTTCATGAGCTGAAAATTTGTTTACACACATTTGTTTACATCCCTGTTAGTGAGCTTTTTTCCTTTGCCAAGATAATCCATCCACCTGACAGGTGTGGCTTATCAGGAAGCTGATTAAACAGAACGATCATTACACAGGTGCACCCTGTGCTGTGGACAATAAAAGGCCACTAAAATGTGAAGTTGTCAAACACAATGCCACAAATGTCTCAAGTTCTGAGGGAGCGTGTAATTGGCATGCTGACTGCAGGTATGTCCACCAGAGCTGTTGACAGATAATTTAAATGTTCATTTTTCTACCATAAGCAGCCTCCAATGTCATTTTAGAGAACTTGCTAGCATGTCCAACAGACCACGTGTAACCATGCTAGCCCAGGACCTCCACATCCAGCTTCTTCACCTACGGGATCGTCTGAGACCAGTCACCCCTGACAGCTGATGAAACTGGGGGTTTGCGGAACCAAAAAATGTCCATACAAACTGTCAGAAACCGTCTCAGGGAAGCTCATCTGCGTGTTCGTCGTCCTCACCAGGGTCTTCACCTGACTGCAGTTCAGCGTCGTATCCGCCTTCAGTGGGCAACTGCTCACCTTCGATGGACACTGGCACGCTGGAGAGGTGTGCTCTTCACAGATTAATCCTGGTTTCAACTGTACCGGCTTGCTGATGTCAACCTTGTGAACAGCGTGCCCAATGGTGGCGGTGAGATTATGGTATGGGCAGGCATAAGCTATGAACAACGAACACAATTGCATTTTAGCGATGGCAATTTGAATGCTCAGAGATACCATGACGAGATCCCGAGGCCCATTGTCGTGCCATTCTTCCGCCTCCATCACCTCATGTTCATGTACGGCCCCATGTCGCAAGGATCTGTACACAATTCCTGGAAACTGAAAATGTCCCAGTTCTTCCATAGCCTGCATATTCACCAGACATGTCACCCATTGAGCATGTTCGGGATGTTCTGGATCGGCGTGTACGACAGCGTGTTCCCGCCAATATCCAGCAACTTCGCACAGTCATTGAAGAGCAATGGGACGACTTCCCACAATCAACAGCCTGGTTTTCTGACCCACGCCCCTACTTTAAAAAAAATTGTTATCTGTGACCAACAGATGCAAATCTGGACTGATTTCCTTCTATGACCTGTAACTCAGTAAAATCTTTGAAATTGCTGCATTTATATTTTTGTCCAGTGTAGTTTTGGAGGTTGTTCAAAAAAAAAAAAATGGGTAAATGAGAGAAGTGAGACATGGCATGGTGCCTATTTTTGGTAGCCTGTCAGCACAGAAAACTAAGACTTCCAGTTCTTTGAGAAGGTACGGTCACAATGTTTGTTACTGGTTATAAAAGGTTAATGTTTAGAAACTTAGAAGAGATGTCATAAAATGTAATATAAGATAACATTTTAACAGTTGTCATTTGACATCTGTGTGTGTGTGTGTGTGTGTGTGAGACCTACCAAGAGGGACAGTGAGGATGACGTGGTCCGCTGGGATTCTCTCTCCATCTTCACACTCCACCACTACAGGGTACTCTCTCCCTCCTTTCCTCACCACCCTCTGCCAGTGGACACAGCTGACTGGTCGATGGTAGGAGACTATCCCAGTAGGAAGCTCTTTCATCAAGTTGTCGATTAACCCTTCATAACCTCTGAAAGAGACAGAACAACAGTCTAGTCAAGTCACTCACACAGCGATGGCACTCAGCGGTAAACTGAGAAAGGTGCAATCGATGTCTATACACACACACACAGGATTTTTTGACAGCCTAATTTAGATATTTTATGCTGTTCTGTAAAACTTCCAAATGACATCAGTTTGACCGGTTTTATGAAAAGCTGTGAAAACAATCCAACAAGATTCGGATAAGAATATTTCAGTTGGTCTTGGATGCATATTTTATGTGGTTAAAATAGCCTACTGTCAGCTTTATTTCTCCGAAAAAGATAGCACGTTTGCTAAGTACTTAATGGTCCAGTCTCTCAAGATGCTGAAATAAATACATAATTTCTCTCCACTTCTGTTCCAGAGACAAAATTGTTGCTTGCCGTAAAACGATATACCAAATGTTAATTTTGTAGCCTACTAATATTATATTAGGCTACATTGTGAGAGGTTATAGGAGTACAGTCATTGTGCAGATTTCAGTTACTATTCCATTTAACCCAGCCGCACCCCTGCTTTCCCCATCCCCTGCGAGCCCACACAAACTGACCGGGGGAAGGTGCAGTCCAATCCAGGCAAGGTCTTGTACAGTCCAAAGGCTCCCAGGCCCAGCGTGTCCAGAGTGTGTGTTCCATTCACACAACACTCCACCTTCAACAGAGTACTGATCAAAGACAGACGGACAGACTGACAGGACAGACTGTCACCTTGCCACCGCTCTGCTGCACGCTGACGCACCTACACACACACATTTAACAGGCAGACAAGAGATATAGGTATACGGTGTGTGTATGTGTGTGGGCGCATGTGACGTACCTCTGTCCTTATGAACTCTCCAACACTGCTATACGGTTCTCCTCCCTGTCCGCTGAACTCGCCTCCCTCCTCCAACACCTCAGCAAACAGCTCTACAGCAGGACCCGTCAGCTCTGGAGTCAGCTTATGACCTGGTAGAAACATAACACAATGCTAACGAACTACTGACTAGCTAAGACTTTGTATGAGCCAATGTTTTTTCTATGGGGTTCATACATTTGACCGACAAAAAAAAAAGGGAACGGAGAGCGCATCCACAGTTTGGTCTGTCGCTTGTACATACACAACTCATGTTAGTTCAACTCATTTTAACTTCTGACGGACAAAAAAATGAAAAAAACTGACTGGGTGACATATTATTACATTTTCATCCATTAAAATCAGTCTCTGTCTGGGCCAACTTTTTACCAGAGCTGGAGAACCAGTTTGGTACCCATGGTGGGTGACCTCCTATAGCCAGGTCCTGGTTCTCTGGAGTCAGGCTCTCTGGGTCCAGCAGGCTGTACTGTCTGGACAGACAGAACACTGGGTTAGCCTCCGACGGACCATGGATCCAGTTAGCACCAATCTCTATGATGTTATTACCTAGAGGAGAGAGTGGGAAGGGAGAGAGAGTGTGTAATACATTCAAACAAGTTTAGCGACACACAGCATGTGTAGGTTACACAATTACACAGCAATAAAAACAAGTGCTATGGTTTTATGATACAGACTGCAGTTCAAGACTCACCATGGTTTGATATATTACTGCATATTGATAAAGCTACAGCCTACTGTATCACATGCTTTTTTGACAATGTTTATTGACAGCGGTCATATTCAATGGGTGTTGCCCATTTATAAATTCATCCGTTATTCTGCACTCTGGCACAATCAGACGAGAGTGCCCTGAAATCGGAGTAGATGGCCAGACTGCAGGAATGTCCACCAGAGCTGTTGCCAGAGAATTGAATGTTAATTTCTCTACCATAAGCCGCCTCCAACGTTGTTTTAGAGAATTTGGCAGTACGTCCAACTGGCCTCACAATCGCAGACCGCGTGAAGCCCACGCCACCCAGGACCTCCACATTTGGCTTCTGCAGGATTATTTAGGGTGGGGTGGGGGGGTTATTTCTGTCTGTAATAAAGCCCTTTTGTGGGGGAAAACTAATTCTGATTGGCTGGGCCTAGCTCCAAGTGGGTGGGCCTAAGCCCGCCCAGGCCCAACATGACTGCGACATTGCACAGTCAGATTATGGCTTAATAAATTTATTTCAATTGATTTCCTGATATGAACTGTAACTCAGTAAAATCTTTGAAATTGTTGCATGCTACATTTTTGTTCAGCATATATTGGATCTTTGTCCAGCTACTGTGAAAAGTTTGGATGTGTGTAAAACCATCCATAGTCTGCGTTGTTTTAACATTATATGCCCACAGGGAGAAAGGATGGTACCTGTAAGTGTGACATAGCCTATTTAGAACTTGAATTTTATTATTCATTCTCTTTTTAGGCCTTATCAATAATTAATTAATGTAATCTTGTTTATTGACAATGTTTGGCATGTCCATGCACAGCCATAATGCAATTTACAATAGGCCTAGATCCTATATCAGTGTGAATGCTATTGCAGCCATGCAATTACTTAGAACAATGTGGACTGCAAACGGATTCAAGTTAACATATTTATCAAAGATAGGTCTACATTGTTATTTTATTTCTGTAAGCCAGTAGCCGATGTGAGTAAGACCTTTAAACAGGTCAACATTCAAAGCTGCAGGGCCAGACGGACTACTCCGAGCATGCGCTGACCAACTGGCAAGTGTCTTCACTGACATTTTCAACCTGTCCCTAGCCAAGTCCGTAATACCTACATGTTTCAAGCAGACCACCATAGTCCCTGTGTTCAAGAACACCAAGGTAACCTGCCTAAATGACTAGCGACCCGTAGCACTCACATCTGTAGCCATGAAGTGCTTTGAAAGGCTGGTCATGGCTCACAACACCATTATCCCAGAAACCCCAGACCCACCCCAATTTGCATACTGCCGCAACAGGTCCACAGATAACATAATCTCTATTGCACGAAACACTGCCCTTTCCCACCTGGACAAAAGGAACACCTATGTGAGAATGCTAAAAAATGGACAAAGACTCCAACCACCCAGCCATAAGACTGCTGAACAGCTAACCAAATGGCTACCGGGACTACATGCATTTTTACGCTGCTGCTTCTCGCTGTTTATGAACTATTATCTGTGCAAAGTAACTTTACCCCTACCTACATGTACATATTACCTCAATATAGCCCCATTATTGTCATTTTATTGTTGCTCTTTAATTTTAGTTCATTTAGTAAAATGTTTGTTTTTTCTTAACTCTTATTTTTCTTAAAACGGCACTGTTAAGGGCTTGTAAGTAAGCATTTCACGGTAAGGTTTACTGCACCTGCTGTATTTCGGCGCATGTGACAAATAAAATGGTATTTGATTTGATTTCGAAATTAGCCCTGCTGTCACCATTCAGACATTGATACCACATATGCATTTGCTCGTCGTGGAGTTTGTCTTACACAGTGTAGTGCATAATAGAGTTGAAGAATGTAGAATCAGTTTAACAGGTGACAAAGAGATTATTTTACTACATTCAGTGGGGAGAATTCTATTGTCCCCGTCAGGAGTCCAGGCTTTTGACATAGATGGTAAGAGCTCTCATCTCTGGACCACACAAGCTTGAGATTGCATACTGCTAAGGCGCTCTCTACATCGGTCAGCAACATTGGTGACCAGGGTGGGATCCTTTCGATCAGTGGAGGCTGTTGGGAGGAGCTATAGGGGGACAGGGTTATTGTAATGCAATGGTATCAAACTCATTAAACTTACAGAAACCATGTTTGACTCTGTTCTATTAATTCAATTCCAGCCATTACAATTAGGCCGCCTCCTATAGCCCCTCCCACCAACTGCCACTGCTTTCGACATCCCTATGGGGCCTAGGCACACAAATTCTCCTAGAGAGAAGGGGGAACACTGAAGTATGTGTTGATGACAGTTCTACAGTCAACAGAGGCCCAGGCTTTTGGCATAGATGGTAAAGCTCTCCTTTCTGGACTGCAACATGGTAAGATTGTGCCCTCCACAGCACTTGATATACATTGATTGGTAGTTTAACCTATAATTAGATACTTCAAATACTGCCTGAGACACTTTTGCTATTTGTCTCCGTACTCAATAAATGGTGAAACACGGTCATGGTGTTCTTTTTTTCCGAATGTATATGCATGAAACACACATCATGAAAACCATGTCTCACACTCAGTCATAGTTTGTAGAATAACAAATGGATTGGTAAGATTTAGGCACAGTCACCTTTTATGAGGTTAGTGGGAAAGTTAATCATTTAAACCACCTAAATATACTCATATTCACTTAACATTTAGTATTCATCATTCTCAATACCTTATGTTCCAATGCATCAAACTCTATGCATGCCCACCATGGAATTGGTCAGCTGCTATTTGAGAACTAATCTGGTTTAGAAATCAAAGTGGTTATCTTATTACACAGATTGTATCGCAAGGTGCCACAGTGCCTTCAGAAAGAATTCGTACCCCTTGATTTATTCCACATTTTGTTGTGTTACAGCCTGACCTCAATGGATTAAATATATTTTTCTCAACCATCTACACATAATACCCAAAAAGTGAAAACATAATTTTAGAAAAATTAAATACAGAAATCGTATCTATATAAGAATGCACACCCGAGTCAATACACGTTAGAATAACCTTTGGCAGCGATTAAAGACTCTAAGCTTAATCGCTGTTTAAGACTAAGACTAAGCGCTTTGCACACCTGGATCGTACAATTTTTTAAATAAAATTCTTCAAGTTCTGTCAAGTTGGTTGTTGATCATTTCTAGACAGCCATTTTCAAGTCTTGCCATAGATTTCCAAGCAGATTTAAGTAAAACTGTAACTAAGTCACTCAGGAACATTCTTGGCAAGCAACTGCAGTGCATATTCGGTCTTGGGTTTTAGGTTATTTGTCCTGCTGAAAGGTGAATGTCTCCCAGTGTCTGTTGGAAAGCAGACTGAACCAGATTTTCCCCTCTAAGATTTAGCTCTATTCCGTTTATTTTTATCGTAAAAACCGCATTAGTCCTTGCCGATGACAAGCATACCCATAACATGATGCAGCCACCACTATGGTTGAAAATATGAAGAGTAGTACTCAGTGATGTGTTGGATTTGCCCCAAACATAAGGCTTTGTATTCAAGACAAAAGTTCATTTCTTTCACATTTTTAGCAGTTTTACTTTAGTGCCTTGTTGCAAACAGAAGGCATATTTTGGAATATTTTTAGTCTGTACAAGCTTCCTTCTTTTCATTCTGTCAATTAGGTTAGCCATGATATATCAGACCTATACCACACGTATGACAAAACATGTATTTTTTCTGCTCGAATTACGATAGTAACAAGATTATTATAGCAATAAGGCTCCTCAGGGTATTGTGGCAACGCATTGCATCGTGCCTAAGAACAGCCTCTAGCAGTGGTATATTGGCCATATACCACACCCCCTTGGGCCTTACTGCTTAAATATGTTTTGGCAAATATGCATATTGCAGCGGTCTCCAACACGGAACCCAAACTGGCTGTGCGCGCACCACCGTGCATACATTTATTTCCCCCCCCCCCACACCAAATGCGATCACGACACGCAGGTTAAAATATCAAAACAAACTCTGAACCAATTACATTAATTTAGGAACAGGTCGAAAAACATTAAACATTTATGGCAATTTAGCTAGCTAGCTTTCACTTGCTAGCTAATTTGTCCTATTTAGCTAGTATGCTGTTGCTAGCTAATTTGTCCTGGGATATAAACATTGAGTTGTTATTTTACCTGCAATGCACAAGGTCCTCTACTCCGACAATTAATCCACACAAAATGGCAAACCGAATCGTTTCTAGTCATCTCTCCTCCTTCCAGGCTTTTTCATCTTTTAACTTATATGGCGATTGGCATCTACACTTTCATAGTATATAACCAATGAGATGGGAGAGGCAGGACTTGCAGCGCAATCTGCATCAGAAATAGAAAGGGGGTTCTATTTTAGCCCTTGGCATCGCAGACGCTCGTTGGCGCGCAATGATTGAATAACATAGATTTCGAAATGTATTTTGCGACGCGAGCGGTGTAGTCAGCCTCCATTCTAGCATATATCATTACACACACCTTTCCACCTTTTTGCTTTTATATGGGATTCTATGCAAACGTATATTATTGAATGTTTCGTTAAGCTTGCAGCTAGTTCCTTGAAATGAGAATCATGCCAAAACATTTTAATTCACTGACAGAGATATGGATCATTAAACACAAATTTACGTTTATAGTAGCTGGCTAGGCTAGTCAAACTGTAATATTGCCTAGCTTTCAATAAATTGGCTAAATGGTCAACGATGTTACCTCTTCACAGGATCAAAACAAATCGTATTGCATGCTGCATATTTCAAGTGCACTCGAAAACAGATATTTATCTATAGCTATTCCTCTTCATCAGACAGCAACTTGCGTTTTCACAACAGGCTGTGTTTACGACTAGAAACAGTAGATATAAGATTGACTGTCTTCATCACGAGGTGTACGAAAGTTCAAATTCAGCCGTTCGCCACATTTGCCCGAGTAGACCGTGTTGAAGTATACTTTTTATGAGAAAATTCAAGGTGCCAACACCTGTTATAGTCATCATAAGAATGTTTTACTGTCATATGCAACAACAACCAAAAACAGCTCCTTCCTTAGACTGGGATCGATCAACTTCACGTTTTTCGCCTATCATCTTGATGGCTGCAGTTGGTGAAGTGAAGACATAACTTCATGACCTTTGATCACATGATTTTTGTAAAGTTCCTGCAGTCGAGATGTAAGCGTAAATCGGACGATTTTATCCCCATAATGCAACACTTTGAAAAGCGGTGAGAATCGACTTGGCAAAATTAAGTGATCCGATCGAACGCAGCCCATTCTCTCCTCATGTTCCCTCTACACTCACCCATTTTGCCTGTCTTTATCCTTCCTCCACTCCGCCCCGTCGCTTCCAGGATCCTCACATTGCGGAAACCATGTTTGGTTAACTTCAAAGCTGCTCCAATACCAGATATTCCACAGCCAACTATTACTATCTGCGAGTCCAAACCGTGCCGCAAAGCCATAGCGGTATCCTGATGTCTATCAACTGGTCTCCGTCTCTCCTTCTATCTTCTTATTCTTCTTCGATGGGGTTTAACAACTGGTCTCCGTCTCTCCCTCTATCTTCTTATTCTTCTTCGATGGGGTTTAACGGCGGTTGGCATCCGATGTTAATGGTTCATTACCGCCACCAGCTGTACGGGGTATTGAATAAGAACAACAACAAAAACATTCCGGGAAAGGTGGAAAACGACATCACACTAAATAAAACACGTAAAATAACAAGTAAAATAAAAACACCATACTTCTTCAATCACAGTCCACTCCAAAATGCATTCCTACACAGGCTCAGGGGCCTGTGTACATTCACAGACAGGATTTATTGCACTGCATCGCGAAGACCCCAAAAAACATCACCGCCTCCAGATGAGAGACACGTTGGACGCTCCTTACCCTTGCCACCTCATTCTCCTTCACCCTTCATAGGGCACTCCAAGAATTCAGGTGCATGTGCACCACCACAATTGCAGCATTTTTTCCACCCTGCCCACTTGACACATCACCAAATATTTTACATTTATGACACTGAATGGGCACAAAAGCTCTTACTGCGCAGCTCATGAATCCTAAGTTTATATGAGAAGGGAGCAGTGGAGCCCCACATCTTTTTTTTTGGGGGGGGGGGGCTTGCCTGTTTTGCATGTTATTTTAGCATTAATACGTGTCACATTTCAGTTTGCAACAATGTAAAAATATATACAGAATTTAGTTATTAAAGCTGCATACAAACTTTGTCTCTTTTTTGTTTTCTTGAGTAAGGCAGCTCAAATGCAGGTGTTCCGGGCAAGCTCAGTGCTTTCTGTGGTGGTGGTGGGGCAGGCCAGCAGAAAATACGGAGCGTTGCGCCATGATTGGCTCAGTGTTCTCTCACTCATGGGGACACTACTTCACCGTCAAGTCTAAAGGTAGACCTCAAAAATGTTTGCCCTTTGGATGCTGCCATAGAGTTACAATAGAAGTGCCCAGCCAAGAAGGCTCAAGGTCATTGGCCACAGATAAAATGACGTCAAATCACATTATATGTACAGTAGCTTTGATTGGACTGATCGTGTAAACGTCATACTTTCACAATCTTAGCTAGCAGTCATCATCATGAATAAAGTCAACAATCTACTGGTACATCCTTTTTAATCCATGTCATAATGAAGAGAAATTATAGATAAAATGTATCGATGCTCATCGGCCATTGGACATAAACATTACACAACAAGCTGGAAATTGCAACTTCAACAATGAGAGGTTTGGAAGGAATCAGTGACAGTGGCTGTGTGGTCCCAAAGCTGGAATTAAGGGTCTCTTTTACAAGTTTAAAATGCCATGCTGTCAATGAAGCTCAAAACTGTTAACTCGGAACTGTGAAAACTTGACTTCAGTGAGTTCAAGTGAACTAGGAAGTCAGAAATAAACGAGCTCCGACTGGGAAAATACGCTTTGAACGGTCATCCAACTCAGAATTTGTAAATCCGTCCTCTTTCTAGAGCTACGACCTGAAGACCAATGACGTCATTATGATTCAACCTTGCTTTTTTCCAGAGTTCCCAGTTGTTTTGAAAGTATCATAAATCCAGAGAATGCCAGACTTGATGACAACATTTTCCCACGAAGGACCACAGCACAACAAGGGGAGTCCAAAAATGTATTATATGCTGCTGCATAAATTATGTAATATGTCGGGAAATGTATATTCTGTAGCTAAGAATGTGATACTACGTGTATGTTGTGCAGTAAAATGTTAGTAGCCCATGTGCCTCACCCTAATGCTTTGGTCTATTTACCCCTATTATTTTGCCTACTGTTCTGACTTGGTGGTGCACATGTAGCCTATAACCAGTTTTAGAGAAATGTAATCATCGAATATTGTAAGAGATTTCATTGTCTGCTTATATGCCACTTTTATTTATCCTACGGTTCTGACTTGGTGTACAGGGAGAACACTGTAAGAACGGCCATGTTCTGAATTCTGTCGCTGTGCATTTCAAAAGAGCTAAACAAATAGTTATATTGACTACGCCCGCCCTAGCTCGCTCATTAACGTTTTAATCAAAATGACGGATTGCCTCATATTTGCTTGTCGTCCCCTTTATGCCATAGTTTGTACATCTCAATTGACATTAGAAACCACATTTGTTTAAGAAAGTCAGCCATATCAACTATGTTTTTTTAAAAGGCAGTAAATGAGGCTGAATGAACTGTTTTGCTGCCAGACAAGGCTCCACTGATAGCCAGATGTAGCGGTGGTAAGATGGTGGCACTGCTGTTGGGACAGCTTTATGTAGGCCCTAAAAGTTTGTGGGCACCGTTTGTCACCATTACAGTGCAATTAATATACTGTTTAGTGTTGTGTTGTGTATGACATGCATCCCACATAATTGTTTTTTGTTGCCCCACCAGATTTACATGCTAAAATCGCCAATGGAAGGGAGAGACTCTTCATCAAAGAACAGTAGGATGGATGAAGTGAACTTCTTTTCTCCATCCACCATACAGGTCAATCGACATGCACCAACCACTCCATCGATGTCTTCAGTTACATCCTCTACCTTTATTTATTGCGCCACCCCAGAAATAACATTCCACTCCGATATCTTTTTCAGTCTTAACACACAATTCTTCTTTGCAGACACACAAACAAATCTAAATAAGACCACTTCGTGACTCTCACCGACTCCACACTTTCTTCCAACACATTCCAGATTTTCATGGAGACGTTAAACGGATTTCCCAAGTAGCATTTATCCAAAACCCTAACCTTCCTATTTTCCAACATAGCTTTACTTCTCGTTTCCCTTTTTCTTCGACACTGTAACCCACTCATTCTCACCTTCTGTACGATTAGCTTCACTCGACACACTAGCGGTTTCAAACAAAACCTCAGTTTACACCATCTTCCGCATCCATTACAGATACTCTCTACTCAATCTAGCAGTACAGCTATCTGGCAGAAGAGCTTCCTAAGAGGGCTGTTGCTTCTTCTTCGGTGGGGCTGTTGGCATCCAACGTTATGATGCATTACCGCCATCTACTGTACTGGGGTGTGGGCCAGAGACAAGGAGAAACTAAATCCTACCTGCCAGCACCTTTTCTCTAAAAAAGACAACAAAATGTTTGAGGCTGCATCTAATTACGTTCTACTCAGTATACTCTTTAAACTCATTTCCTGTATCCCCTTCTCCCTCATACTGGATCTCAGCCTCTCTCTTTCCCTCTCATACTACCCACACTGTTTCAGTACATGCTCCACTGTCTCGGTTTCCTGACAATAATCCCACTTTCCTGTTGGATGCTTTTCCTTTCACATTTAAAGTCTTATTCAACTGGCTGTGTCCCACCCTTAATCTTGTAAAAAACAAAAAATAGCCTCCTCTCTTCTGTCTCTTCCTTCTGTCCTCCCTGTCCCAACTTTCCTCTTTACTTAGAATAAATGTCAGCCCTTTTTGTCTCTGTCAAATCAAATTTTATTTGTCACATGCGCTGAATACAACAGGTGCAGATCTTACCGTGAAATGCTTACTTACAAGCCCTTAACCAATAATGCAGTTCAATAAATTGAGTTAAGAAAATATTTACTCAATAAACTAAAGTAAAAAATAAAATAAAAAGTAACAATAAAATAACAATAATGAGGCGATATACAGGGGGTACCGGTACTGAGTCAATGTGTGGGGGTACAGGTTAGTAGAGGCAATTTGTACATGTAGGTAGGGGTAAAGTGACTATGCATAGATAATAAACGGGTGGCCATTTGATTAATTGTTCAGCAGTCTTATAGCTTGGGGGTAGAAGCTGTTAAGGAGGCTTTTGGACTTAGACTTGGCGCTCCGGTACTGCTTGCCGTGCGGTAGCAGAGAGAACAGTCTTTGACTTGGGTGACTGGAGTCTTTGACAGTTTTTTGGGCCATCCTCTGACACCGCCTAGTATATAGGTTCTGGATGGCAGGAAGCTTGGCCCCAGTGATGTACTGGGCCATACGCACTACCCTCTGTAAGCGCATTACGGTCAGATGCAGAGAAGTTGCCATACCAGGCGGCGATGCAACCGGTCAGGATGTTCGATGGTGCAGCTGTTGAACTTCTTGAGGACCCATGCCAAATCTTTTCAGTCTCTTGAGGTGGAAAAGGTGTTGTCGTGCCCTCTTCACAACTGTCTTGGTGTGTTTGGACCATGATAGTTTGTTGGTAATGTGGACCCCAAGGAACTTGAAACTCTTGACCCGCTCCACTACAGCCCCGTCGATGTTAAAACCTGTTGCGACTCTAGGGGCAGTATTTTTATTTTTGGAAAAAAAACATTCCCGTTTTAAACGGGATATTTTTTCAGGACAAGATGTTAGAATATGCATATAATTGACAGCTTAGGACAGAAAACACTCTAACGTTTCCAAAACTGTACAGATATTGTCTGTGAGTATAACGGAACTGATGTTGTAGGCGAAAGCCTGAGAAAAATCCATTCCGGAAGTGCCCCAGGTTTTGAAAGTGCTGCGTTCCAATGAGTCCCTATTGAGCTGTGAATGTGCTATCAACCAGCTTACACTTTCTACGTATTCCCCAAGGTGTCTACAGCATTGTGACGTAGTTTTACACATTTATGTTGAAGAATAGCCGTAGGCGGCTACATTGCGTAAGTGGTCACCTGATGGCTCCCAGGGTGACTCTCGTGTAAAATACAGAGGTAGCCATTACTCCAATCGGTCCTACTGAAAAACGAATTGTCCCGACGGATATATTATCGAATAGATATTTGAAAAACACCTTGAGGATTGATTATAAACAACGTTTGCCATGTTTCTGTCGATATTATGGAGCTAATTTGGAATATTTTTCGCCGTTTTCATGACTGCAATTTCCGGGCGATTTCTCAGCCAAACGTGAAGAACAAACAGAGCTATTTCACCTACAAAAATAAGTTTTTGGGAAAAAATGAACTTTGGCTATCTACCTGGGAGTCTCGTGAGTGAAAACATCCGAAGTTCATCAAAGGTAAACGATTTAATTGGATTACTTTTCTGATTTTCGTGACAAGGTTGCCTGCTGCTAGCAAGGCATAATGCTATGCTATCGATACATTTACACAAATGCTTGTCTAGCTTTGGCTGTAAAGCATATTTTGAAAATCTGAGACGACAGGGTGATTAACAAAATGCTAAGCTGTGTTCCAATATATTTCCCTTGTGATTTTCATGAATAGGAAGATTTTCTAGGAAGATTTATGTCCGTTGCGTTATGCTAATTAGTGTCAGTCGATGATTACGCTCCCGGATCCGGGATGGGGAGTCACACTGGGGGCCTGTTCGGCCCGCCTTTTCCTGTAGTCCACGACCAGCTCCTTTGTCTTAATCACGTTGGGGGAGAGGTTGTTGTCCTGGCACCTATAGGCTGTCTCATTGTTGTCAGTGATCAGGCCTACCACTGTTGTGTCTTCAGCAAACTTAATGATGGTGTTGGGTCGTGCTTGGCCATGCAGTCATGGGTGAGCAGGGAGTACAGGACGGGACTAAGCACCCACCCCTGAGGGGCACCCGTGTTGAGGATCAGCGTGGCAGATGCATTGTTGCCTACCCTTACCACTTGGGGGCGGCCCGTCAGGAAGTCAAGGCACTATAGTGTTGAACGATGGGCTGTAGTCAATGAACAGCATTCTCACATAGGTATTTCCCTTTGTCCAGATGGGAAAGGGCAGTGTGGAGTGCGAGTGAGATTGCATCATATGTGGATCTGTTGGGGCGGTATGATGATGATGATGATGTTGTTGAAGTAAGCCATGACCAGCATTCCAAAGCACTTCATGGCTACCAACATGAGTGCTATTCTAGTCTGTGCTAACTGTGCTAGCAAAACAGTGCTGTAGCGTAGCATCTGCGTCGTCTGACCACTTCCGCATTGAGCGAGTCACGGGTATTTCCTGCTTTAGATTTTGCTTGTAAGCAGGAATCAAGAGGGTAGAATTATGGTCAGATTTGCCAAATGGATGACGAGGGAGAGATTTGTATGCGTCTCTGTGTGGAGTAAAGGTGGTCTAGATTTTTTTCTTCCTCTGGTTGCACGTGGCATGCTGGTAGAAATTAGGTCAAAGTTTTTAAGTTTGCCTGCATTTAAATTTACCTGCATTAAAGTCCACTAGGAGTGCCTCTTCTGGATGAGCATTTTCTTGTTTGCTTATGGCATTATAAAGCTTGTTGAGTGTGGTAGTGCCAGCATCGGTTTGTGGTTGTAAAAACTTCAAATATAGATGAAAACTCTTGGTAGATAGTGTGGTCTACAGCTTATCATGACATACTCTACCTCAGGCGAGCAATACCTCGAGACTTCCTTAATATTAGACATTGCGCACCAGCTGTTATTGAGAAATATACACCCTCATCCCTCGTCTTACCAGACATAGCTGTTCTGTCTTGCCCATGCACAGAAAACCCAGCCAACTGTTTATTATCTTGTCATCTTTCAACCACGACATGGTGAAACGACACAATCCTCTATCCCATGCCCTCCAACACCCTTCCCACATCTTGGAATCTCCCTCCTACACACTGCTGTGATATGACCATAAACGTTGCACGTAGTGACAGTATGTGTTCTTCTTCTTCTTTAAGTTTTATCGGCAAATCGCAACCAGCTGACAGGTGCATACACCCCGCCACCTACTGTACCGGAGTGCGAGGCCGGCACGATCTATCTACATACACTATACTCTCTTAACTAACCCTGAATTTCTAATAAAACCTCACTACTCCCATTACCCCCTCCCAAAATACCACCCACTCCCGTCTAACCTCTCTGACCCTATTAAACAACCTCTCCCTTTCTACATCATACATTTCACAAAACAACCGTTTCCTCTACCATACAGCCATTACACATTCCAGCACCATGTTTCCCTATCAATTTCAAAGATGAATTCAGTCCCGTATGCCCTAATCTTATCCTACACAACATAACCTCCTCCCTTCTGTTCCCATTATATGAGAGCATCTCCCGTACAGATTTCCTTGTACATGTACTATAAAAATGTGACGGGATTACTACGTTCATTCCATTGTCTCTGGAATCCAAAAGAACTGAATTTCAATACATTTTTTTTTTACCCCAATAGCAGCATCATTATTTCTAACCAGAAATCGTCACGTTCTGACTTTCCAGATCTTAAACTACACAAAACTGATGTAGAGTCCAAACATATTACTACTCTTCTTGGTTGCACCTCCTCTATCCACTGCAATGCAGCAATTACCGCAACCATTTCTGTTGAATATACAGATAAATCATTTGTTAGTCTCTTACATAGATTAATATCGAACTCACGAATAAATACACCTGCTCCTGTCTTCCAATTCATGGGATCCTTTGAACCATTTGTATACACTGCAAAGCAAGAATAAAACTATTTACTTGTCACGTCCTGATCTGTTCTGATCTGTCACGTGTTCTTGTGATTGTCTCCATCTCCTCCAGGTGTCGCTTATTTTCCCCAGTGTATTTATCCCAGTGTTTCCTGTCTCTCTGTGCCAGTTCATATTGTATGTTCCCGTGCTCCTGTTTTCTATTCTCCTTTTCTAGTCTCCCCGGTTTTGACCCTTGCCTGTTTTTTTCTGGACTCCGTACCCGCCTGCCTGACCCTTCTGCCTGCCCTGACATCGAGCCTGTCTGCCACTCTTTACCTCTTGGACTCAGAATCTGGTTTTGACCTTTTGCCTGTCCACGACCATTCTCTTTCCATCCAGACTCTAACCATCTGCCTCCTGTGTCTGCATCTGGGTCTCGCCTTGTTCCCTTATATTACTAATATCTACATCCACTATTGTTCCTACATTACTTCTTCACACCACTGCTTATTTTCTTCAGACTAAGATCAACATATGGTCTTGTATAAAACTATGGTGGCACATTTCCTAATGTCACAGATGGCCATATAACAATATCTCGGAGTCCATATTCTTCAACCCTTTTTCAAATCTCTGGGCCAAAACCCCTCTTTTGATATCATTCTTATTCCCAGCAGTCTTCCAATACTGTCAGTGTAGGATGATATACTATACTACCCTTCAGTCTTGCCCATTCTGCCAGGGCTAGCTTAACTCTTCTAAGGGATAGTGGCATTTCCCCAGTATCTAATTGTAAAGCCTCAACCGGTGTAGTTCTAGATGCAAAACGCAACAGCAATGTAAAAGCCGCAAAACCATATACAAAGCACGCATCCATTATCTATGGACGTTCTCATCAAAGTACAATAAATATTCAGTAAAGATAGCCTATTTGCCCCCCAATCATGCCCAACTATTGTCCTCATTGTCACGTTCTGACCTTAGTTCCTTTGTTTTGTCTTTTGTTTTAGTATGGTCAGGGCGTGAGTTGGGTGGGTTGTCTAAGTTAGTTTGTCTATGATTTTCTATTTCTGTGTTTGGCCTGGTATGGTTCTCAATCAGAGGCAGCTGTCAATCGTTGTCCCTGATTGAGAACCATATTTAGGTAGCCTGTTTTCCATTGTGTTTTGTGGGTGGTTGTTTTCAGTCTTTGTGTTGTCTGTTTTCAGTCTTGGTGTGTCTGTGTTACGCCCCTGAAAACAGGGGAGAAATAATCACGAGAGTGATACGGTGTTGTTTTCTCAATTCAACTTTTAGTTCAATAATTTTACAAAAGTAACACATTACAAAACAACAGAAAAACCATTATACAAATAACACAGCAAAATATCTTATTAACAACGCACATGTTCATTCACAATCGACATAAAATGGCAGCTACTCTCAGTACGATGCTATTCTTCACTACAACCGAGCAGGGCTCATATTACTCTCTTCAAACTTAACTCTAACTTCCTCAAGATGTTACTAAGACACACCTTAAACACTCTTGACATGTTAGCGAGTTATAACATTTAAATTATAACTCGGGATAAATAATCACGAGAGTGATACGGTGTTGTTTTCTCAATTAAACTTTTAATTCAATGAGGATAGACCGTGATTTCACCCAGGAATATGGGTGGAGACCAGAGCAATCGATCTCCGGCTCATAGATTAAGAGCATTTCGTAGATCACAGATTAACACTTTTAGGCACCACAAAATAAAGTAATCAATATAATATTTACACATTACTCTCACAATTTGTACCCTTTGTACACTTGACGGATTTGAACTTTAACACAATTATGAATGTTTTCAATCTCTATCAACTAATACTGAATGCATGATCTTTTTAACCTTATATGTTTTAAGATCCTCACATACTATGAACTTACTAATACTTTTTAATGTATAACAGGCTATGCATATTTCCTTTAACCTGTCACATCTGCACCAGACAGAACTGTTTCGGTTGTTTCTTTGTTGTTTTGTTATTCCGTGTTCAGTTTACTTTATTATAAAGATGAACATGTACCACGCTGCGCATTAGTCCTCACCTTCTTCCCACGACAGCCGTTACACTCATAAGATGTAATACTTTCTTACAATTAGTCTCAATACATGTAATGTGACATCTCCATGTAAGTTTTTCATCAAACTATAGCCCCAAATAATAAAATTCTGTTACCCTTTCCATTCGTTCTCCAAAAAATTAAACACTAACATCTTCCTTAATCTTTTTGTTAGTGAACAACATCTGGCAAGATTTAGATAAAGATAACTTGAAACCCCATAATAAGGACCATTCCTCTACTGCTACAACAGCACCTTGCATTTTCTCTATTACATAAGGAATATTCATTCCTCTTTTCCAAATTGCACCATCATCTGCATGTAACGCTGCCCCTATACCCTTTCCAATATCCCCAAAGATATCATCAATCATCAACGTGAATAAGATAGGACTAATAGCACTACCCTGTGGAGTTCCATTTCCCACCTCATATTCTCTTGATAACACCAATCCCAGCCTAACCTGGAAGATTCGGTCAAACAAGAAATCCATAATCCAGTTATATGGGGTAGATGGGGTACTTGAGAAGACCACAGGCCTACTGGTAAAATGCACATGAGTGGGTACTTTAGGGGTACTTCGGGCAGAGCAAATTTCATATGGTGGTACAGTAACTGAAAAAGGTTGGGAACCACTGTTCTAGATAATACATCAATCTTCCTACAATCAACTTTTCCATTCATTTAAAGAGATTTGATGTACATGCAATAGGTCTATAACTAACAGGACTGGATTGATCTTTACCAGGCGTGACAAAAGACAAAACCACAGCATGTTTCCATCCTGATGGTAGCACTCCTGTCCTCCATATTTTGTTAAATAAACTCAAAATCTTTCCCAAAACTGCTGTAGGCAGATGTTTAAACATATTGTAGCATAATCAATCCTCACCTGGAGCAGTGCAACCCCACCCCTCTAAAGCCCTTTCAAACATGGCGAATTCAGCATCCAATGACTCTCCAGAATCACACTTCTTACGGTTTACATCTTGATGCATTTTTATAATTTCTTCCTTGCGTCTTTCACATTCATCTCGTAGATTGCCAACTTTATGCACTGCTGCAAAAGCTCTTCCTAGAGCGTCTGCTTTTTCTTTGTTTGGAACAGCCATAACATCTTTCTCAGCTATCACAGGTATCTGTCCTGTCTGTCCTTTCCCCATCATTCTCTTTAGCATTTTCCACACATCCCCCAGTTGTGTTTCCCTTCCTATAGAAGAACAGAAATCCCACCATGCACCTTTCTTTGTGTTCTTAATGACTTTCCTATAGCCCAATGCTCTCTTTCTCTGAAAGACTATCATGCTATCAAATGTCAAATTATTCTTCAACGTTTTAAAAGCATTATCACGATCAATCGCCTTATTACATACTTCCGTCCACCAAGGAACTGTCTTTCCTCTACCATCCCCCTCATCTTATTGGAATAGCCAATACGGCAGCATCCAACATGACTGAATTTACAGGTGCAGCACAGTTTTCTACTGACCTTTCCATTGACAATTTATCACGAAGTGTAAAAACGTTCCCAGTTTGCTTTGTCAAAGCACCCATTTGAAACCAGTTCCCTTTTCTGAAAACATAAGTCAAGCTCTATGTTGCACATGACTGGGAAATGATCACTACCTATTGTGGAATCCATCTTCAAATCCTGCTCACATATAATGGAGTAATGGAACGGAGGAGGACACCAATGTAAGATCTAAACATGACGATGTACCTCTAGTCACATTTACCCGTGTCCCCCGACCATCGTTTATAAAAACTAGTCCCCTCCGCTCCATAACATCTTCATCCACTTAACAATTGGCATCTGTGGTATTGCTGCCCCACAAGGTGTTATGCACATTGAAATCTCCACACCATAGCTCCTGATCACCTTTACTGGATTTCGCAACTATGTCCAACTCAGATACAGCGATGGACTTACAAGGATTATTTGTCATTAAAACACTCCAGTCTGAACTTAAATGACTTAAACCAGGTAGAAAGTGTGTAGAAATGATAATACATTTACATTTTTTATAATTTAATCTTTGAACAATCTTTCCTCAATAACAGTATTCTAAAATATTGGCAGAGCCATTTTGGTTGATTTCATGGTGTCAAACCAGTGAGTTTATTTGACTAGGAAAGTCAGGTAAGAACAAATTCTTATTTTCAATGACGGCCTAGGAACAGTGGGTTAACTGCCTTGTTCAGTGTCGTTCTTGTCAGCTCTGGGATTCAGCTCGGGGATTTGCAACCTTCCGGTTACTAGTCCAACGCTCAAACCACTAGGCTACATGCCGCCATAAAGAAGAGAGAGAAAAGAGGGACCAGTTAAATTTTTTAAGTGGGATGCTGCAGTTTTGCACGTTGTTATTTATTTTTCCTTGATATGGAGCAATATTCTATTATTATGTTGTTCAGATTGTATTAGTTTTGAATTGTTACATTTATATGCACTTTTGTTAATATACATTAAAAAAGTTCTACTTTAAATGCACGTGTGATAGCATTGAATGGTTAGATTTACATGCACTTTGTTTATATACATTAAAAAGTTATCCTTCAAATGCTCATTTTTAATAGCATTCTTTGTCATAACAAACCAATGCATTTTTAAATACAAGGTGGTTAAGGTAGAGTATGAGTTCATCTAATAATTTATTTAGAATTGTTTTAACACCAATCATAGTCAAACTACCACAAACAGTTTGACTTGAAAAAATATAAAACATATTTTTTTTAAAGAGCCATTTGGGAGCCAAAAGAGCCCGGCTCACTGAAAAGACCTGGAATTCCCATCACTACTCTGCACACCTCCTCCACCACCTCCCATTCCTCTTGGGTCAGAGCATCAACAGGTGCATTGACAACGGCCAGGGTAGAGATGATGACATCCTTTGACTCAAGAAACCGCTTCAACTTATAAAATGTTGAATTCCACCTTGTAGTGCAGTCTTGTTTAGGCCTCAGCTCAGGCATCCCCATCTGGCGTTGTGTAGACTTTAGTTTTTCAGCACCTACTGTGCTCCTGTGGAAGTATTCCACAGCTGCTTTCACTTTGTCCACAGTGGGCTTCATCACCTTCAGAGTATCTCTTACAATCAGATTGATTGTGTTGGCAAGACATGGATGATGGGTCCATTTAAACATTTTCATGGCTTTGGTTACGTTAGCTGCATTGTCGCTAACACAACAGACCACTTTTCCATCTTACTTGCCATTCTCTGGCCACTCTCAACAGTTCCTCTGCCAAGTTCTCTGAGGTGTGTCTGTCGCTGAACTCAAAGCAGTCCAGAAGACAGCTAGACATTGAAAAATCTTCATTGAAGTGACATGTAACAGACATGTAAGAAGTGGTTACGCTTGATGTCCAGCAGTCAGTGGTAAGGCAAACTGCAGTAGATATTTGGACTCTTTCCCGCGCTGAAGCCTGTGTGCTCTCGTACAGTTGTGGAATACTTGATTTGAAAGGGTTTTCCTGCTAGGAATGGTCTATATTGGATTTAGACTATTGCTATCATTTCTAAAACCTCTGCCCTCCACGATCAAATATGGCTGGTAATTGGTGTCAAACATTTTAGCCATTTTTGTTTTGCTACAGACATAGACTTTGGCATAAACTGGTCCATAGAAGACTGTGTTGCTGTGGGTCGCGGAATAGGCCTACTTGACTGAGTGGATACATCTCCACGTATGGAGGTGCTGGCTCCACCACTATCACTAGCAGGCCTACTTGACTGAGTGGATACATCGCCATGTGTGGAGTTGCTGGCTCCACCACTATCACTAGCAGGCCTACTTGACTGAGTGGATACATCGCCATGTGTGGAGTTGCTGGCTCCACCACTATCACTAGCAGGCCTACTTGACTGAGTGGATACATCGCCATGTGTGGAGTTGCTGGCTCCACCACTATCACTAGCAGGCCTACTTGACTGAGTGGATACATCTCCACGTGTGGAGGTGCTAGCTCCACCACTATCACTAGCAGGCCTACTTGACTGAGTTGATACATCGCCATGTGTGGAGTTGCTGGCTCCACCACTATCACTAGCAGGCCTACTTGACTGAGTGGATACATCTCCACGTGTGGAGGTGCTAGCTCCACCACTATCACTAGCAGGCCTACTTGACTGAGTGGATACATCTCCACGTGTGGAGGTGCTAGCTCCACCACTATCACTAGCAGGCCTACTTGACTGAGTGGATACATCTCCACGTGTGGAGGTGCTAGCTCCACCACTATCACTAGCAGGCCCGCTAGTTTCTCTTTCAACTTCACAGTTGGATGCACAGTTCCATACGCCGGTGTAGGTTGTGCGTAGAACTGTCTTTATATGAGATTTTGTTTTGGCAAATTCTACACTGTGCTCTAACATTGTCTACATTATTAAAATGCATCCAAATGCTACTGTGCTTCCGACTCATTTTCTAGATGTTGTTTTCACAGCTGTCCTTCCTTTCTCTCCTCAGCTGCTAAGTGTGTGACTGTGAGTGAGTTGGCTCGGGCCTCCCTCACGCATCTCAAATCAAATAACATTTTATTTGTCACATACACATGGTTATCAGATGTTAATGCGAGAGTAGCGAAATACTTGTTCATTGGTTGACACTGTGTGTCTGATTGTCAGGAACAACAGGTGAGGCTGTTAGTCTGAGCAGACAGCCTGAACGAATGTGTGTGCGTGCACTTGAGCATTTTGGCCTATATTATTTGATTTATTTTTTAGTTCTTTGAATTAGTTAATTCTATTCATTTAAATCTTTTGATTATTCATATCTTAATTTTAAAACTATTTTTATAAATAGAATCGGCTCTTCTGATATGCGAGCCGGCTCCCAACTTTCACCTACAAGAGCCGCTCCTAGAGCCGACTGGTTTCCGAACGACCCATCACTAGTACTGAGGAGTATTTCTGTCTTTAAAAAAGCCCTTTTGGCTGGGTCTGGCTCCACAGTGGGTGGGCCTATGCCCTCCCAGGCCAACTAATGGCTGCGCCCTTGCCCAGTCATGGTGAAATCCATAAATTAGGGCCAAGTGAATTTATTCCAATTGACTGAAATTGTTGCATGTTGCGTTTATATTTGTGTTCAGTATAGTTTTCCACATTGTATTTTGGCGATTATTTTTTGCGATGCGAATATTGGGTCGTGACAGGCAACCTGGTTCAATTCCGGTCCCGTCTCAAAACCAGTTGAAAACCCCTGCTCTTTTCTATCACTTCTCAGAGAGACAAACCCAGGTATAATATAATCCAATTGTGGTTTAAGCCATGTTTCTTGTACAGTATATCCGGTAAAACATCTAAATAATGTTTCAACTACTTCAATTCTTATCCACTGGCTATCAAACTCCTAGCATTCCATTGAACAACAAAGACCACCATAATACTATTGATTTGAATTCTGGTTCAGCATCCGATGTATCATTTCTACCGTAACTTCAGATATCCCTAGTCTTTGTTATTCATGCAGTCCTGCTCTTATATGGAGCAGTCATATTGATTTCCCAACACGTGAAGTCCAAGAGGGTCTACATATTTTCCGACCATGGTCCTCCATTTATGCTCGCGTATCCCATTAACAACCCGGCTGAGTTTCCACTGGCGCCTTCGGAGCCGCCACTGTCTGCCAATGTGTTTTATCTGCAGTAATTTGAACCCTAGGTTTGTTATTCACTTTCCGAACAGCGTTAGCATAGGATACATTTTTTGTCATTTTGTACCGCTGCGCTTCCATGGCTTTATGTTGTACTTCACATCCTTCGTGTGATGCAAATGTTCTCCGTCACAGTTACAACGTTTAACTTTAGCTTCAGGATCACATTTCCCACGCTCGGGATCCCCACCACACTTAGCACATCTCATTTTATTGATAAAAAATACATATATATTCTTATTTTGCACATCTCATTGAACCTTTTCACACATTAGCAACATGCCCTATCCGTTGGCACTTAAAGCACCAAAGAGGACTCTTTAACCAGATAACTGAGTGATCCCCTCAAATTGTAACAATACAGTTGTAGTGTCCACTCGACTGCCACTCTTTTTTGCTTTCCATCCTTTTCGTGTCAATAACTTTTCCTCCTGTCAGGGAAGCCTTGACTGCTTTCCAATGGAATCTCAAATTTCACCAGACCCCCATTTTGTGAATTTAATTTAGACTATTTGCAAGGATCAGGACCATCCCATAATCCAGCAGGTTGGCAACCTTAAATCACCCCAATCTCTTCCCTATAACTGCTTTTGTCAAATGCAAGGGATGGAAGTACTTACTTGCTGGTTCTGGGAACACTACCATATATTTTTAACTTTATACTCTAACCTCTTTGTCTACAGTCCTGCACTTTACAGTTCTACAGTACTCTCAACACTACTCATTGTCTCCCCAGCAGTATTCATCCCTCCATCACCCTCATTACGATTTCTCTTACTCCTATTTACAACAGGTGTAAATAGCTGATCATCACTGGTTTTTATCATCATTATCAATAGCCCTAATGTTACCATCTGAACTATCCGCCATGCCGACCCCAGTCACAGTACAGTTGTGCCAAATCCGCCAAAAAACAAACAAATAAAGATACAGTTTACCAACTGTCCAAAGCCAATGTGCGCAGCTACGCTGACTTTGAAAATTGCCCCGCTGCCGCCTCGATCACGTCACGACAAGAATACTTTCTTCTTCGTGGTATAGTATATGGTATATTGGCGATCACACAATTTAATGTGCATCCATCCCGCCATCTACCGTGCGGGATGGAAACAGGATTCCCCCCAAAACTGCCCCCAAAAAACTACAAAAAACGAAAGAAATAAACTAAACTAAATCAAAAAACGTTTCTGTTAAAAAATAAACAGATCTGATCCCTACACAGGCTCAATGGGAACCTGGGAGGGGGACTCTTCCGGCACCAGTACCTCTTGCTAGTCTTTAGATGTAAATGTTTCTTAGACTTCTTTGAGGCTTGTGCTGTACAATTAATAACTGTGGCAGTGAACGCAACAAAAATCCACCTTTTTAACACACAGGGTATCTTTTGTCTTGAAGCAAACATTTACTGCAGGCTGCGGTGCATCCACTACCATAACTTCACTAGCATCCCTTCGCATAGGAGATTAGATTGACTGCTTTAACTTTTGCCACCTCAATCTCCTCAATCACCACAATTGCAACACCATCGTTCTTCAGTATACTCTGTCCATCTGCACACACTTGAACCTTGGCAAAGTCCTTTACAATTATTACACTGCAGTGGTTTGGGAACGAAAGTTCTTAGAACATATCTTACATAACCAAGCTTCACATGTGTAGGTATTTGCTCTTAATCAAACAACGACAGGACCGACAGACTTTCTTCTTTTTCTCCATTCAGCCTGCGGGTCAGAGGCCGGGTACCAACTACACCAGGTATTCTCTTCAGGTATTCAACCTGAACATACGTCATCACCCCTGAGATGACTCCTTTGACAGGTGCACTATTCCCGAAGTTCAAAACACAAAACTTCTGTTGTCCGGATTCTTTTGAGGCCCACTGAAATCTTCCTCTGTTCTTCAGAAATGAAGTTAATCAAATCGCTGCTTGATTCGAACTCAGCATCCACTTACGCCATCTTATTGCTTTCTTCTTCTTCGGTGGGGTTTAACACCGGTTAACATCCAATAATGTTTCATTAACTGCTCAAACTGAACTATAGTATAAATCCATTACAGTTTGTGATACAAAATTGGAAAATGGGCAACGGGAAAAATAAATTAAAAGTATATTTTGAATTGCCCTACCAACTAACTCTAAACTCATTAAAACCCACCTTTTGTCAAATGTACATAAAAAGTATGTTTTGGGATTTTAGCAAACAGGGAAATGGTTACATCCACCATACATTTTTCCCATAGGGGATTTTATTAACACTTAAAATAAGGTCTGTGTTTCGTGTAGGCTTACCCTGGCATGACGTTTTGATAACTGTGTAAATCTCTCTAGGACAAGGCGACTTTTAGTCATCCTAATGGATCCTATAGCATTCTCTCAATCCTATAAAATTGTGTCACCTCTATCAGAATCCTATTTGACTACTTTTTTTACTAATGGAATTCAAAAGTCATCCTATTGGATCCTATTCTGGTAGGATTTTGTCACCCCAATCAGAATCCTAATTTTCAGAAATGTATTCAGTTATAATTTGTTCTCATTTGTTTTAGTACAAACATTAATTACCACATTTTTGTTGATCGGAAATATTAATTTATGTTTTAATCACTACCACAATATGGGAGTGATTTAAGTCTGAATTAAAGGTTTTCCCCTTTACATTGCTTATATGCAAATACAAATTAGAAGGAACAGACATTTTTAGGTACAGTTTTACAAAGATATTAGTATTTCCTTCATTTCATATACACTGCTCAAAAAAATAAAGGGAACACTAAAATAACACATCATAGATCTGAATGAATGAAATATTCTTATTAAATACTTTTTTCTTTACATAGTTGAATGTGCTGACAACAAAATCACACAAAAATGATCAATGGAAATCAAATTTATCAACCCATGGAGGTCTGGATTTGGAGTCACAATCAAAATTAAAGTGGAAAACCACACTATAGGCTGATCCAACTTTGATGTAATGTCCTTAAAACAAGTCAAAATGAGGCTCAGTAGTGTGTGTGGCCTCCACGTGCCTGTATGACCTCCCTACAACGCCTGGGCATGCTCCTGATGAGGTGGCGGATGGTCTCCTGAGGGATCTCCTCCCAGACCTGGACTAAAGCATCCGCCAACTCCTGGACAGTCTGTGGTGCAATGTGGCGTTGGTGGATGGAGCGAGACATGATGTCCCAGATGTGCTCAATTGGATTCAGGTCTGGGGAACGGGCGGGCCAGTCCATAGCATCAATGCCTTCCTCTTGCAGGAACTGCTGACACACTCCAGCCACATGAGGTCTATCATTGACTTGCATTAGGAGGAACCCAGGGCCAACCGCACCAGCATATGGTCTCACAAGGGGTCTGAGGATCTCATCTCGGTACCTAATGGCAGTCAGGCTACCTCTGGCGAGCACATGGAGGGCTGTAAGGCCCCTCAAAGAAATGCCACCCCACACCGCCAAACCGGTCATGCTGGAGGATGTTGCAGGCAGCAGAACGTTCTCCACGGCGTCTCCAGACTCTGTCACGTCTGTCACATGTGCTCAGTGTGAACCTGCTTTCATCTGTGAAGAGCACAGGGCGCCAGTGGCGAATTTGCCAATCTTGGTGTTCTCTGGCAAATGCCAAACGTCCTGCACGGTGTTGGGATGTAAGCACAACCCCCACCTGTGGACGTTGGACCCTCATGGAGTCTGTTTCTGACCGTTTGAGCAGACACATGCACATTTGTGGCTTGCTGGAGGTCATTTTGCAGGGCTCTGGCAGTGCTCCTCCTGCTAATCCTTGCACAAAGGCAGAGGTAGCGGTCCTGCTGCTGGGTTGTTGCCCTCCTACGGCCTCCTCCACATCTCCTGATGTACTGGCCTGTCTCCTGGTAGCCCCTCCATGCTCTGGACACTACGCTGACAGACACAGCAAACTTCTTGCCACAGCTCGCATTGATGTGCCATCCTGGATGAGCTGCACTACCTGAGCCACTTGTGTGGGTTGTAGACTCCGTCTCATGCTACCGCTAGAGTGAAAGTACCGCCAGCATTCAAAACTGACCAAAACATCAGCCAGGAAGCATAGGAACTGAGAAGTGGGGTCTGTGGTCATCACCTGCAGAACCACTCCTTTATTGGGGGTGTCTTGCTAATTGCCTATAATTTCCACCTGTTGTCTATTCCATTTGCACAACAGCATGTGAAATTTATTGTCAATCAGTGTTGCTTCCTAAGTGGACAGTTTGATTTCACAGAAGTGTGATTGACTTGGAGTTACATTGTGTTGTTTCAGTCTTCCCTTTATTTTTTTGAGCAGTGTATAATATTCAGCTATGCCTACAAAAAATGGAATGTTCCCTTTACCCTCTTTATGTTGGGACAAGGTGAGGAAAATGTAACTCTGTACCACCCGTGTGTGCCGTTAACCACTTTCTGTACCCCTCTCTATATCGGTCTCCTGATCTGTACTTACATCTGCCCAGTCAAAACAACTCCAATCTCCATACTTTTTTTTTTTTTTTTTACCCTAGTCCAAAAATCCTATGGGATTCCAATTAAAACATCTTATTAGTATCCAAAAGAAAATCCTATTCTAGATACAATTGTATAGGGTAGGTTCTATCCTATAGGATAGGATCAAATCCTATAGGAAAGGTTCCAAAATCTGATAGGATTTTAAAAATTATAATCCTATAGGATTTTTTGACTATGTCATAGAGATAGATAGAGGACACATCTTTGTAGCTGTGCCATTATAGAACCTGTGACAGAATGGGAAGCGCCATTGAGGCTATCTGTCACGAGTCCAACCGAGGGTGGCTTCCCTTCCCGGTCGGGTGGCGCTCGGCGGTCGTCGTCACTGGCCTATTAGCTGCCACTGATTGTCTTTCCTCCCCCTCCTTGTATGTGTATTGGTAGCACCTGTTTGTAAATGATTAGTTGGGCTTTATTAGACAGCCGGCCCGCCTGTTTGTTGCGCGGGATTAATTATTGTGACCTTCGGCTTTGTAGTAGAGGAACGTGTTTGTTCCTGGTTGTGTGTTTCAGTTGTAAATTTTTCATTCCCCGTGTTTGGGGCCGTTATTATTGTGAGCACCCTGTGGTGCGTTGGTGCATTAAAGAGCACAGCATTGCACTCTCTGTCAACTGCATCTGACTCCACACCCACGACACCCGGAGTATTTACACTCCATTTTAAAGAAAGACTTAACTTCTTCTTCATTCTTCTTCTTCTTCATTTGCTGATTGCTCCCAACTCTTAGGAATCCCACCCAGTTGACAACTTTAAAATGGCGGAAGCCCTCAATGGCAATGTCCACGTTGAAACTGGTTAAATCCACGATGAATCATCTATCTCTATGATAACAGGCACAATTCCTGCATGTGGGAATTTCTGCATCTGCAGGAACACCTCTTTATACTTCTTTTGGTCCATTTTTACGCTAGGAGTCGGGGGCCACTCCAGTACAGTAGGTTGCAGTAATGCACCATAACGTTGGATGTTAACCGCCGATAAATCCGACAGAAGAAGAAGAGGCGGTGGCAATGACAGTAGCACAGATAGAACAAGGAGCAGTTAAGGTTAGTTATAAATATCTTTGATGGTAGCTAGGAGAGGGGCGAAGGTCCGATTTAGGGCCTAGTAAAACCTTGTGGACAGATTTATTCCTCTCTCAGACTGTCAATAGGGTCAGGATAATTCCAATATGTCAGACCTATCGCGCAGTCATCAATAATTAAATGGTTGATTTCTGATTACTCTACTTTCCCCAAAACACTGAATATGGTGACTATGTGGATACTTCTATACACTATATTCTATTATATTCTTCAAATACAACGTTAATTTGGCACCAGACCACACTACTGTTTAATACTAAATGCAGTTAAATTGCATAATAACAATATGGAGCGTAATAATACATTACTGTCATTTTCAGTGAAGTGCTTTTTCACCAGATCCGCTATAACAGGGGGGCCCTGTGAAATCTGCAACAGAATGATATCTCACAAGATAAGGATGGTTGAACAAAGGTGCTGGTCATCTACACTGGAGTTAACCCTGCAGCTTCCTCGAGCTGCCGCTGCTAAATATGACAACACTTTTTTATTTTCTGTCTTTCACACGTGTCTCCCTTGTGTGATGAACCATCGAAAAGGGAATCCAAATGGTCATATTTTTTCAACTGTATATAATTGCAAACTAAAACTCTCCTGTCTTTTTTTACATACAGTGAAATGCTTTGTGTTTGTGTGTGTGGTAATATTTATTATCCCCACACCCCGGCTGTATAACCCTGATGGGCTAGCCAATACTTTCTCTCTAACACACACACACAGAGGTTGGCAGGAGTCCAAGTCCTATTAGAGTTACAGTATTTATTAGAACAGAATGGAACAAAACCTCTAACCTCTCTGATGAGACATACATCCTGTAAACAGTCTGTTCTGATTCAACTACTGTAACAGAATAAAGGACTGGCGTGACCAACTCTCTCACACACACACACACAGGTGGAGAAGGTCACTCACTCTCAGAACAATACTAACTCTGCTTTAACTCTACCCCTTTCTGTGGGAGAACAATGAGGTGTGTGTGTGTGTGTTTTATCTGTGTGGTAAAATACAGTATGGGCCTTACAGGTCTGCTAACCCTGCAGAAACCTGTAGCATAGTTATGTGAACACAAGTTTAGGTCAGGGTTTCCAACTCTGGTGCTGGAGACATGCAGAGCTGGGGAAAAAAAGCCTGCACGCCCTGTAGCTCTCTTATAATCTGTTACAGTGGCTAAATTAGAAATTGGCCTTGACAGAAATGTTGCCTTTCGAGGAAAGCTCAGTTTTAGAAGACCTTGACCTCTAAGACACACAGGAATCAGTATTTTACCAACGATAGTAAACAACAAGATCAATGGAAAGTATTCAATCATAGACAATACAGTAGCAAAAAAGTGACAAATTCTATGAATACAGTTAATTTGCGAAGTGACAAACATTGATGCAAGATGTGGCAGTATTGCATTCTTATTGCTGTTTACATTACATTCACTACGGTAGAAAGCTTTCAACATGTCTGTAGTTTTCATTACTAGAAAAAGCTATACATGCTATGGTTCAACTGTAGTTGTACATGAAGAAAGGTCTCAGTGCTCAAACAATCCGCTTGACTTCCTCTCACTGTAACAGTGTAATGGTCCTGTGAACACACACACACACACTCAGACAGTAGTGTCAGTGATGCCCTCCAGCTGCTGTAGAATCATGGACTTCAGTGCGCTGTACCTATGGACACACACACACGGTATGGTGGTGAATGGTAGTGGCCTTATTACACTTTGACAAAAACTGATTTCATGTTTATATTCTCCTAAAGGCATCTACAAATAAAAGCTTATTGGTTGCGTACAGAGTTTAGCAGATGTTATAGCGGCGAAATGCATGTGTTACTAGTTCCTGTGTTACAGTTCAGTAAACATTTTTAAAAAGTACACAAATAATATTCAAGAAATAACAAATGTCAGGACAAATCCAGTTGAAAACCCAAATAACACTGTACCAGTTATCCAAAATGCAATCTATGCGAATATACACCAAAACTACCTACTAAGATTGATATGTACAGCAGTATAAATATTACAGTGAGAATGTCAAGAATCCAGTATATAAATACACGGTGTGTATAAACAGTGTAACACAAATGCAATTATATACAGTGGTAGAATATTAGTATGAGCTATGTGAAGAATCCAGTATATTAATAAGAATCCGGTATAGAATCCAGTATATAAATATGGGACCCTGAGTGGCACAGCGGTTAAAGGCACTGCATCTCAGTGCTCGTGGCGTCACTACAGACACCCTGGTTCAATTCCAGGCTGTATCACAACAGGCCGTGATTGGGAGTCCCATAGGGCGACAGACACAATTGGCCCAGCGTCACCTGGATTTGGCCGGTGTAGGCCGCCATTGTAAATAAGAATTTGTTCTTAACTGACTTGCTTAGTTAAAAAAATAAAGGTTCAATAAATGTTTATAATAATAATACATATGCAGTGTGTATAAACAAACAAAAATGCAATTATGTACAGTAGTGAAATATATTCAAATAATGTCTCATACATGGTACAGCAGCATTGGCTGTTTGTGTATTGGCGTAAGCGTGTGTGTCTTCGGAGACTGCATGTGTAGGTGTCTGTGTGTGTTTTGTGTAAGTGAGTCTATCTTTGTCTCATACTACTTACTACTCGCACTAACTACAGGATGGCTGTTCAGCAGTCTGATGGCCGGACTCTCTCCCTCTTTGGCTCTCTTTACCACACCTGCTGTCTGAACCTCTGAATGCTCGGCTATGAAAAGCCAGCTGACATTTACTCCGGAGGTGCTGACCTGTTGCACCCTCAACAACCACTCTGATTATTAGTTGACCATGTTCGTCATCTATGAATGTTTGAACATCTTTTTTAAATGTTTTATTGTATTTCTTTATTTCACCTTCATTTAACCAGGTAGGCCAGTTGAGAGCAAGTTCTCATTTACAACTGCGACCTGGCCAAGATAATTTAAGATTTATTTTTTCAAAGCAGTGCGACAAAAACGACACAGAGTTACACATGGGATAAACAAACTTAGTCAATAACACAATAGAAAAATCTGTATACAGTGTGTGCAAATGAAGTAAGGAGGTAAGGCAATAAATAGTAATTACAATTTATCAATTTACACTGGAGTGATATGTATATGCGCAGATGAGGATGTGAAAGTAGAAATACTTGTGTGCAAAAGAGCAGAAAAACAAAAACAAATATGGGGATAAGGTAGGTAGTTGGTTGGGTGGGCTATTTACAGATGGGCTGTGTACAGCTGCATCGATCGGTAAACTTCTCTGACAGCTGATGCTTAAAGTTAGCGAGGGAGATATAAGTCAGCAACTTCAGTCACATTAGTGACTGTTTGCAATATGTTCCAGTCATTGGCAGCAGAGAACTGGAAGGAAAGGCAGCCAAAGAGGTGTTGGCTTTGGGGATGACCAGTGAAATATACCTGCTGTAGTGCGTGCTACGGGTGGGTGCTATGGTGACCAGTGAGCTGAGATAAGGCGGAGCTCTACCTAGCAAAGACTTATAGATGACCTGGAGCCAGTGGGTTTAGCGACGAATATGTAGCGAGGACCAGCCAACGAGAGGGTAGAGGTCACAGTGGTGGGTAGAATATGGCCTCCAATTTGATGAGTAGAGTGTTGGAGGCTATTTTGTAAATGACATCGCTGAAGTCAAGTATCAGTAGGATAGTCAGTTTTACGAGGGTAAGTTTGGCAGCATGAGTGAAGGAGGCTGTGTTGTGAAATAGGAAGCCAATTCTAGATTTAACTTTGGATTGGAGATGCTTAATGTGAGTCTGGAAGGAGAGTTTACAGTCTCACCAGTCACCAAGGTATTTATAGTTGTCCACATATTCTAAGTCCGAACCGTCCAGAGTAGTCATACTAGTCGGGCAGGCAGGTGCGGGCAGCGATCGGTTGAAGAGCATGCATTTCCTTTTACTTGCATTTAAGAGCAGTTGGAGGCCAGGGAAGGAGTGTTGTATTATGCTTGTTTGGAGGTTTGTTAACACAGTGTGCAAAGAAGGGCTAGATGTATACAGAATGGTGTCGTCTGTGTAGAGGTGGATCATAGAATCACCAGCAGCAAGAGCGACATCATTGATATATACAGAGAAAAGAGTCGTCCCGAGAATTTAACCCTGTGGCACCCCCATAGAGACTGCCAGAGGTCCGGACAACAGGCTCTCCGATTTGACACACTGAACTAACTATCTGTGAAGTAGTTAATGAACCAGGCGAGGCAGTCATTAGAGAAACCAAGGCTGTTGAGTCTGCCAATAAGAATACAGTGATTGACAGAGTCGAAAGCCTTGGCCAGGTCGATGAAGACGGCTCCACAGTACTGTCTTTTATCGATGGCGGTTATGATATTGTTTAGGACCTTGAGCGTGGCTGAGCTGCACCCATGACCAGCTCGGAAACCAGATTGCATAGCGGAGAAGGTATGGTGGGATTCGAAATGGTTGGTGATCTGTTTGTTAACTTGACTTTTGAAGATGTTAGAAAGGCAGGGCAAACTGTAACAGTTTGGGTCTAGACTGTCTCCCCCTTTGAAGAGGGGGGTGACCGCGGCCGCTTTCCAATCTTTAGGAATCTCAGACGATACGAAAGAGAGGTTAAACAGACTAGTAATAGGGGTTGCAACAATGGCAGCAGATCATTTTAGGAAGAGAGGGTCCAGATTGTCTTGCCCAGCTGATTTGTAGGGATCCAGATTTTGCAGCTCTTTCAGAACATCAGCTGTCTGGATTTGGGTGAAGGAGATGCCGGTGGGGCTTGGGCCAGTTGCTGTGGGGTGTGCAGAACTGTTGGCCGGGGTTGGGGTAGCCAGGTGGCAAGCATGGCCAGCCGTAGAGAAATGCTAATTGAAATATTGTGGATTTATCAGTGGTGACAGTGTTTCCTAGTCTCGGTGCAGTGAGCAGCTGGACTTTACAGTTTCCCTAAACTTTTTGGAATTAGTGCTGAAGGGGATGCACATTTCTGTTTAAAAAAGCTAGCCTTTGCTTTCCTGACTGTGTGTATTCGTTCCTGACTTTCTGTTAGTGCAGTTCGCCATAAGGTGTTTTTTTGCTGGTCAAGGGCAGTCAAGTCTGGAATGAAGGGCTATATCTGTTCTTAGTTCTAAATTTTTTGAAAGGGGCATGCTTATTTAAATTGATGAGGAAAGCACTTTTAAAGAACAACCAGGCATCCTTCCAGGTCGATTAGAAAGGCCTGCCCGCAGAAGTGTCTTGAAGAACGATCTAGCCTTAATGGCTATGTACTCTTATAATCTCCACCGGCACAGTGAGAAGAGGACTGGCCACCCCTCAGAGCCGGGTTCCTCTCTATGTTTCTTCCTATGTTCCAACCTTTCAAGGGAGTTTTTCCTAGCTTGCTCTTTGGGGTTTTAAGCTGGGTTTCTGTATAAGCACTTTGTGACATCTGCTGATTTAAAAAGGGCTTTATAAATAAATTGTATTGATTGGCTTTATAAATACATTTGATTGACTGAAGCTACAGACAGGATTACATAAGCATTTAAGTAATTTAGCAGATGCTCTTATCCAAAGCCACCTACATTAGTGAGTGGAGACATTTTTCATACTGGTCTCCCTCGGGAAACGAACCCACAACCCTGCATTGCAAGTGCCATGCCCTACAAACTGAACCACAGATATGGTGTGTGTGTGTGTGTGTGTGTGTGTGTGTGTGTGTGTGTGTTTTGTAGTTTATATCCTCCTTAAGGTGTCCTGTCAACACAGAGTAATGTTGTTCAGTAGGACATTACATTTTGTTGGTGGGTGAAAGTCATTCTATTCAGCACAATGTTTACAGAAATAACACACTAAAAGACAAACCATAGACAGACCATAGAAACAATATACAGCAGTACAATAATGACAAGATGAACATTCAACTCTTACAAGACATCTTCCTCTCACCAAACTAACTGTATCAATGGCACAGCACATTATCCAAGGCAAGTTCTGAATACTGCAGCTAGCCATTGTGTCACGTTCTGCAAAGTTTACTTCCTTTGAGTGAAAGTTCAAACATAAATTGTGTTGTACAGTACTTTTTGCACAGCTCAGAATTGTTTTGCGAGAGGAAATGTTGCTCAAGAACACTAAAAACACGTAAAAACCACCCAAACCCTTCAGTAAATTTGTTTGTTGTGAAGAGCGACATACTTACTTTCTGGTCAGTTTAGAAATCTCTCTCTCCTCTTCCTCTTTCAGTTTCTCTACAAAGCTATCCAGGACTGGCATCTCAAAATTAATGTACTGAGCCACCTGGGGAGAAACAGAAGTATTGTCATATAACACCTGCAATATTTTCTCATAACATAAAGTAGGCCTATCATTTATTTTTTACACGTGAGTAGAAGAAGCCAAAACGAGAGTAGAATGGTTGGACTCTTGCATACTATGTACTTGCAAATAAACATTTATCAAATATGTTTATATGATGACAGATCTGTCAGATATAGAGTTAAAATGTATTACATTTTGAGTTCGCATCCCAAAATTACACTTTATATAAACTAAGCAGGACCCTGTCTTTCAAAGATAATTAATAAAAATCCAAATAACTTCACAGATTTTCATTGTAAAGGGTTGAAACACTGTTTCCCATGCTTGTTCAATGACCCATAAATTAATGAACATGCACCTGTGGAACGGTCGTTAAGACACTAACAGCTTACAGACAGTAGGCAATTAAGGTCACAGTTATGAAAACTTAGGACACTCTAAAGAGGCCTTTCTCTGAAAAACTCTGAGAAACACCAAAATAAATTGCAATGTCCGTACTGTGAGACGCCTAAGACAGCGCTACTGGGAGACGGGACGGACAGCTGATCGCCCTCGCAGTGGCAGACCACATGTAACAACAGCTGCACAGGATCGGTACATCCGAACATCACACCTGAGGGACAGGTACAGGATGGTAACAACAACTGCCCGAGTTACACCGGGAATGCACAATCACTCCATCAGTGCTCAGACTGTCCGTAATAGGCTGAGAGAGGCTGGAAGAATCGTCGAAAGAATGAGCGTTACACCGAGGCCTGTACTCTGGAGCGGGATCGATTTGAAGGTGGAGGGTCCGTCATGGTCTGGGGCAATGTGTCACAGCATCATCGGACTGAGCGTGTTGTCATTGCAGGCAATCTCAAAGCTGTGCGATACAGGGAAGACATCCTCCTCTCTCATGTGGTACCCTTCCTGCAGGCTCATCCTGAAATGACCCTCAAGCATGACAATGCCACCAGCCATACTGCTCGTTCTGTGCGTGATTTCCTGCAAGACAGGAATGTCAGTGTTCCGCCATGGCCAGCGAAGAGCCCGGATCTCAATCTCATTTAGCACATCTGGGACCTGTTGGATCGGAGGGTGAGGGCTAAGGCCATTCCCCCCATAGAAATGTCAGGGTTGCAGGTGCCTTGGTGGAAGAGTGGGGTAACATCTCACAGCAAGAACTGTGAGATGTTAAAAATCTTGTGCAGTCCATGAGGAGGAGATGCACTGTAGTACTTAATGCAGCTGGTGGCCACACCAGATACTGACTACTACTTTTGAATTTGACCCCCCCCTTTGTTCAGGGACACATTAGTGACTGTTAGTCACATGTCTGTGGAACTTGTTCAGTTTTTGTCTCAGTTTTTGAATCTTGTTATGTTCATACAAATATTTACACGTTACGTTTGCTGAAAATAAATGCAGTTGACAGTGAGAAGACGCTTCTTTTTTTGCTGAGTTTACATCACAGAAGACTGAAATATAACAAAACCGCTTGACATAGAAACACCGGAGTTTCTGAAATAATAACAACAGACTTTCTGGTTTTTGAAATAAGGTTGATTAATTATCAAATTATGAAAAATATGAATAACATTCCACCTATGAGGCCACTAGGGCATTTGATTGCAGGAAAGAGCTACTACATGTTTACTTGCAAGTCCACACAGTGCACCAGAGTCCCATTAAGCTGAAGATAAATACAACGCACCCACATAACTATGATGACACAGCTGTATTGGAAAAACAACAATAAAAGTATTTCAATTTGAGCCTAACATTACGCTGAACAGAAGGATATATTCACTGTCAACAATAATGTAGCAGCTGCAATTACAGTCTGCAATTAAACAGCCACTGCCCCAATTGTTAATACAGTCCTAACAGGGAAGTCTATCATCAGCATTCCATTAGATCAAATACCACTGATTATGTCACTGGGATATCGCTATGGGTCTGTATTTGGAGGGCCACCACAACATGGAGGACCAACCTCTTAGAATACACATACAGTATGAAAGAGAGAGAGAGAGTGCAGGCTCACGTCATGTGTGACCTCCTCCCCAAGATCCGTCTCCATAATAAAGATTTTGGAGATCTTCTCACAGGGTCCATGAAGCACACGGTACACCAGAGGATACGCACTGTCCTTCAATGGGGTTCTTTCTGCAACACACACACACACACACACACATAAATATACTATTCCATACATACCCAAGCATAAACACACACACACGGCACAAAGGAACGAGATGTGGTCACTTACCACCAGACTCATGGACCATGTAGAGAACAAACTCATCTGATTTATTCTCCACCTGGAGACACAGAGAGTCAGAAACATGACAATCACATCTGAGAAACTAGTGTGTGTGTATTGTGTGAGTGTGTGCTAAAATGTGTGTGTATAACTCACTCTGAACTTTTGTAGCAGCAGGTTGAGGACCTGTAGTGTTGTCATGGAGCTGTTGACTCGGACGTTAGTGACCGACCCGAACGCTGGAGTAAATACTGATGTCTGGCGAGAACACATGCACGAGTGCGCACACACACACGCGCACACGCACACACACACACGCACACGCACACGCGCACACGCACACGCACACGCACACACACACACACACACACACACAAATATATACAGTGAAAAGGGCAGTGGGCCCAAAACGGATCTTTGAGGAACAATATAATTTACATTTACATTTCAGTAATTTAGCAGCCTCTTATCCAGAGAGAAGTGTGTGCAGTTAGTGCATTCACCTAAAGGCAACTAGGTGAGACCTCCACGTATCACAGTCATAGTAAGTAAAAAAAAAAAATGCATAAATAAAGCAGATATCAGTAAAGTCAGTGCTATAGTAAGAAAAGACAAGTGCGAGTGTTCGTGGGATTAATCAAGATACTTTTTGAAGAGGTAGGTTTTCAGATATTTTCTGAAAAAGGGCATATAAAACTTTGGAGTCACCAGTAAGCACAGCTATGTGTGTGTGTGTGTGTGTACATACTGTATGCATGTGTTACCTTGTGGTTATAGAAGTGTCCATTGATGGAGAATCTGTGTGAGCGTAAGTGCTGCAGGTCGGAGTGTGAGTGTGTCTTTGACCTTCTGGTGACCCCCATGAAGGAGGCATCACTCCTGGTTCGCAGCAGCTGGGGGACCTCCTCATCATCCTCCTCCAGACTACCTGAGGGAGAGAACAAAGAATTAGAACTTCCTCTTCCTTCTGCTCCTCCTCCTTACCCTCATCACCCCCCCCCCATACTACAACTCAAAAGTAATGCTTATACAGTGTGTGTACAGGCCATAATACTTTTAGTGTATTTATAGATACAGTGCCTTGCGAAAGTATTCGGCCCCCTTGAACTTTGCGACCTTTTGCCACATTTCAGGCTTCAAACATAAAGATATAAAACTGTATTTTTTGTGAAGAATCAACAACAAGTGGGACACAATGATGAAGTGGAACGACATTTATTGGATATTTCAAACTTTTTTAACAACTCAAAAACTGAAAAATTGGACGTGCAAAATTATTCAGCCCCTTTACTTCCAGTGCAGCAAACTCTCTCCAGAAGTTCAGTGAGGATCCACCTGTGTGTAATCAAGTCTCCGTATAAATGCACCTGCACTGTGATAGTCTCAGAGGTCCGTTAAAAGCTCAGAGAGCATCATGAAGAACAAGGAACACACCAGGCAGGTCCGAGATACTGTTGTGAAGAAGTTTAAAGCCGCATTTGGATACAAAAAGATTTCCCAAGCTTTAAACATCCCAAGGAGCACTGTGCAAGCGATAATATTGAAATGGAAGGAGTATCAGACCACTGCAAATCTACCAAGACCTGGCCGTCCCTCTAAACTTTCAGCTCATACAAGGAGAAGACTGATCAGAGATGCAGCCAAGAGGCCCATGATCACTCTGGATGAACTGCAGAGATCTACAGCTGAGGTGGGAGACTCTGTCCATAGGACAACAATCAGTCGTATATTGCACAAATCTGGCCTTTATGGAAGAGTGGCAAGAAGAAAGCCATTTCTTAAAGATATCCATAAAAAGTGTTGTTTAAAGTTTGCCACAAGCCACCTGGGAGACACACCAAACATGTGGAAGAAGGTGCTCTGGTCAGATGAAACCAAAATTGAACTTTTTGGCAACAATGCAAAACGTTATGTTTGGCGTAAAAGCAACACAGCGCATCACCCTGAACACACCATCCCCACTGTCAAACATGGTGGTGGCAGCATCATGGTTTGGGCCTGCTTTTCTTCAGCAGGGACAGGGAAGATGGTTAAAATTGATGGGAAGATGGATGGAGCCAAATACAAGACCATTCTGGAAGAAAACCTGATGGAGTCTGCAAAAGACCTGAGACTGGGACGGAGATTTGTCTTCCAACAAGACAATGATCGAAACATAAAGCAAAATCTACAATGGAATGGTTCAAAAATAAAACATATCCAGGTGTTAGAATGGCCAAGTCAAAGTCCAGACCTGAATGTGCAGGTGTGCAAAACTGATAGAGACATACCCCAAGCAACTTACAGCTGTAATCGCAGCAAAAGGTGGCGCTACAAAGTATTAACTTAAGGGGGCAGAATAATTTTGCACGCCCAATTTTTCAGTTTTTGATTTGTTAAAAAAGTTTGAAATATCCAATAAATGTCGTTCCACTTCATGATTGTGTCCCACTTGTTGTTGATTCTTCACAAAAAAATACAGTTTTATATCTTTATGTTTGAAGCCTGAAATGTGGCAAAAGGTCGCAAAGTTCAAGGGGGCCGAATACTTTTGCAAGGCACTGTATGTACAGGACCTTCGGAAAGTATTCCGACCCCTTGACTATTTCCAAATTGTTACGTTACAGCCTTATTCTAAACTTGATAAATAAATGTTTTTACCACAACAATCTACACACAATACCCTATAATGACAAAGCAAAACAGGTTTTTAGAAATGTTTGCAACATTTTTTTTTTTAAATAACAGAAATACCGTATTTACATAAGTATTCAGACCCTTTGCTATGAGACTCCAAATTAAGATCAGGTGCTGCCTATTTACCTATACAGTATAAAGTCTCACAGTTGACAGCCCATGTCCGAGCAAAACCCAAGCCATGAGGTTGAAGGAATTGTCCGTAGAGCTCTGGGACAGATCTGGGCAAGGGTAACAAAACATTTCTGCAGGTCCCCAAGAACACAGTGGACGCCATCATTCTTAAATGGAAGAAGTTTGGAACCACCACGACTCTTCCTAGACCTGGTCGCCCGTCCAAACTGAGCAATTTGGGGAGAAGGGCCTTGGTTATGGAGGTGACCAAGAACCCAATGGTCACTCTGACAGAGCTCTAGAGTTCCTCTGTGGAGATGGGAGAAACTTTCAGAAGGACAATCATCTCTGCAGCCCTCCACCAATCATGCCTTGTGGTCAGACGGAAGCCACTCCTCAGTAAAAGGCACATGCCAGCACACTTGGAGTTTGCCAAAAGCCACCTATGACTCTCAGACCATGAAAAACAATATTCTCTGGTCTGATGAAACCAAGATTAAACTCTTTTGCCTGAATGCCAAGCGTCACGTCTGAAAGAAACCTGGCACAATCCCTACGGTGAAGCATGGTGGTGGCGGCATCATGCTTTGGGGATGTTTTTCAGCGGTAGGGACTGGGAGACTAGTCAGGATCGAGGGAAAGATGAACGGAGCAAAGTACAGAGAGATCCTTGAGGAAAAGCTGCTCCAGATCTCTCAGGATCCCAGACTGGGGTGAAGGTTCACCTTCCAACAGGACAACGACACTAAGCACACAACCAAAACAATGCAGCAGTGGCTTCAGGACAAGTGTTCAACCTTCCAAAGTTCTCCCATGTCACACGCACCTCCGCACATTCCACTGGCTTCCAGTCAAAGCTCGCATCCCCTACAAGACCATGATACTTGCCTATGGTGCGGCAAGAGGAGCTGTCCCTCCCTACCATCAGGCTATGCTCAAAACCTACACCCCAACCCGATCACTCTGTTCTGCCACCTCTGGTCTCTTGGCCCTCCCACCCCAGCGGGGCGTCAGCTCCCGCTCCGCTCTGCCCAGTCCAAGCTCTTTTCTGTCCGGGCACCCAAATGGTGGAACCAGCTTCCCCCTGAAGCTAGGACACCAGAGTCCCTGCCCATCTTCTGAAAACAACTGAAACCCTACCTCTTCAAAGAGTATCTTAAATAATCCCACAGCAACCCCCCCATACCCCCTTCTCACACTGACCTCCCCACCCACCCCACACAAAAAAAGACTCACTGTTGACTTATTGTAGTTGTTGTTGCTCTGACTGCTGATAACTACTTATGGAGGACAAACGTACTTATGACCGTGATATGTGGTTGTCTAACTTAGCTACATTACGTGAACAAAAGTATGTGGACACCTGCTAGTCGAACATCTCATTCCAAAATCATGGGCATTAATATGGAGTTGGTCCTTCTTTGTTGCTATAACAGCCTCCACTTTTCTGGGAAGGCTTTCCACTAGATGTTGGAACATTGCTGCGGGGACTTGCTTCCATTCAGCCACAAGAGCACCAGCAAGGCCGGGAACTGATGTTGGGCAATTAGGCCTGGCTCGCAGACAGTGTTCCAATTCATCCCAAAGGTGTTCCATGGGGTTGAGGTCAGGGTTCTGTGCAGGCCAGTCATGTTCTTCAACACTGATCTCAACAAACCATTTCTGTATGGACCTCACTTTGTTTATGGGGGCATTGTCATGCTGAAACAGGAAAGGGCCTTCTCCAAACTGTTGCCACAAAGTTGGAAGCACAGAAGCGTCTAGAATGTAATTGTATGCTGTAGCATTGAGATTTCCCATCACTGGAAATAAGGCGCCTAGCCCGAACCATGAAAAACAGCCCCAGACCATTATTCGTCCTCCACCAAACTTTACAGTTGGCACTATGCATTTGGGCAGGTAGCATTCTCCTGGCATCCGCCAAACCCAGATTCGTTCGTCGGACTGCCAGATGGTGATGAGTGATTCATCACTCCAGAGCGGAATCCACACATTTGAAGCTGTGTCCACATACTTTTGTATAAAGTGTATCTTAAGATGAATGCACTAACTGTAAGTCGCTCTGAATAAGAGCATCTGCTAAATTACTAAAATGTAAATGTCTGTGTGTGTGTACTTACTGGTCAAGGCAGGGTCAGTAGTTCTGTCGAGTATGTTGTTGTTAGATTCTGTCTGCTTTTGAAGAACCTGGGTTCTCTCATTCCTACAAACACAAATTATTGACATAACTGATTGGCACTCACATAGGCTTAGTGCATTTGTGTGTGTGTGTGTGTACCTGTTGACTCCTCCATAGTGGAGTCTCTCGTTGTCGTCGTGCATCTGCAGTCTGATTGGTCGCCGCAGACCCCAGTAGATATTCAACAACCCCTCGACGACCAGTGCTTGCTCCTCCTACACACACACACACACACACACACACGGTGTGTCTGTATAAAACGTGCTGCCTTATGCTCTACTCATTCTCTCACTCAATCACACACGGTCGTGTGGCCGGTCACACACTTGCTCTTCGGACCAGCTACAGGTCTGTCAGTCTCAGAGAAAATTCACCATAGAAAATTCCATAGATCCTACTATCCATGTGGGTTTTCCAACATACGTAGATGTTGGAATATAGAATGGTAATGGTAGTGGTAAGGAAAAAGACACACGTGAGTCCTCGCGACTCATTGATACTATCATTCCTCTAATTTAGTAATTGTCTTACAAACACAACACACAGATCTCTAACCCTCCTGTCTCTCCTCTGTAATATGAAGCATAGATGGCTGCTTCTGGCCCTACCTCCCCACCATCACTGAGACCTTGGAGGTCCCGGCCCACCAAGCACAGTAATTCTCTCAGTCTCCATCCCAGTGCATCATTACTTTAAGACATGAAGGTCAGTCAACATGGACATTTTCAAGAACTTTGAAAGTTTCTTCAATTGCAGTTTCAAAAACCATCAAGCGCTATGATGAAACTGGCTCTCATGAGGACCGTGTCATGACTTTCCCTCTTGAGTGAGGATCATAGCTGCCAGATCAGCTCCCCCCCTCTCTCCCACCAGAGTTTTATGACTTAACTGCCAGGTAGTTTAATACCTTGCAGGAACTCTCTCCCACTCTGCAGAAATGGAAGTTGAAAATCCCTTTGTTACAACAGAGAGATTTTGGAGTACAGTAACATCCAAGACTGGATAAGGAAACAATATTTCTGTTATCTAAACATTTGGAATGGTTTGTGGCTATTTAAAAAATAATCATGTCCAACATTTGTTTTGTGATATCATGAAAGACATTGTAATGTAAACATTGTAACTTTAAGAGCTTTCACAATATATGTCAGAGTTATATCTAAATGTTGTAAAACTTATATGATTAAATATGAAACTATTTGTGAGAAGATAAAATGTGATTTTAGTATAAACCTGGGCATAGTCAAGTAAAAAAAAACTCGTGACGAAATTCACATCAGACCAAGTAGGATGACGGTAAACCTGACGTCACGAATGGTTAGACAACAGAGACCATAAAAACGTGGAGTGGTGGCTGCACGTTGAAATGGTAGGAATTTAAAGCGGTGGCTACGCGGCTGAGAAATGGTTTACAGGTTTACAGGTTTAAGTAGACAATAGACATGAACTTCACATTTCATGTTTGCATATTTAATGCATCAAGATCTATATATAATATATTTTAGGAATGTCACGGCCGTCGAAAGAGGTGGACCAAAGCGCGGCATTGTGAGCGTACATTTTCCTTTTCATTTAAAATGTCACCAACAAACAAAGAACCAACCATGAAGCGTACAGTGCTATAGTGCCACTAACAAAAATAACTACCCACACTGAAAGGAGGGAAAAAAAAGGGCTACCTAAGTATGATTCCCAATCAGAGACAACGATAGACAGCTGTCCCTGATTGAGAACCATACCCGGCCAAAACATAGAAATAAAGAAACATAGAAAACAAAACATAGAATGCCCACCCAAATCACACCCTGACCAAACCAAAATAGAGACATAAAAAGGCTCTCTCAGGTCAGGGCATGACAATACTAAAGATTCCAAACTGAGAGCAAGAAAAATCTAAATGTGATACAAGTGCCTGATTTGGGCTGGAACACACCGGTACTGAGTACTGGCACCTTAAATTATCTACTGCTTGATTATCGGCAGATAAAAAATATTCGCACAGTACTGGCACCCAAAACGAGTGCCGGCACCCATTTCAGTCCACTTCAACCACTGTCTGAAATAAATTTTACTTCTGAGATTCTGTTCTCTGGGCCGCTGATAAATAATGCTGAGCGACTAGTGCTTTTTGAGGCCTGTTCGCTGTCAGTTTGATTGAACGAAATTTAGACCGTTATCAACTTCAGTGAAAAACAACAACATTAAATACACTTTGCGTTATGTGGGTTGAATGCTGTAACAACACAGAATAACACAATAAAGTCCCATGATTGTAGTAACTGCCCATTATACTCCTTATCACTTATTAACCATATTTTATTGAAGTAAAGAAATGTGAATAAATTATGTGAGTTGTTGTATATTTAATTTGTTTTATTTGATGACTATTATTTCATTCCAAGTCATCATCTCATCTCTATAGAACTGCTGCCTATGCTGTCTGACAAAATCACTATTTTGTAGTTCTTCAAAGTAAATAATGCATACTTTTATGAACGCTAAATACCAACTATCAATCACTTAGATTGTGTATTTTCAGGTAGAGATACCTCGGGAAGCAACCGCTGCTTTCTATATCACCTCACGATAGCGCATTCTTCTCTGTTCCATAGCAGTAATAAAAGAAACACATACAGGTAAAGTAGATGCGCAACGGATTATGCTCATTGTAGTTAATTACCACGTTTTATGAGCTAAACTATGTCGAATATTAGCCTGTTAGAAACTACAACTTCCTATAACATCGCACAGTTCAGGCTTGATCCGATTTATCTCTAGAGAAACTGTGCGATGTGCGCATTGAACTCACAGAAGAAAAAATAACAAAATGGAAATCATATGATTGAACTGAAGTTGGTAAAATAGTTGTTTAAAAACAGAAAAATTACAGAAATTTCAGTTAAATGTCTAAGCACTATTGATAAGTCATCCTGACAGAGTAGCCAGTGAATCTGAGTAGCTCTCTCCCCCTCTGGTGGTGGTCTATGGAAACTGCAATAACGTAGGGGACGACAATCGGATAAAACGCAATCTGTAATTTCGATTAAGATATTAATGAGCGAGCTAGGACCGACGTAGTCAATATAACTATTTGTTTAGCACTTTTGAAATCGACGACAGAATTCAGAACATGGGCCATTCTTACAGTGTTCTCCCTGTACACCAAGTCAGGACCGTAGGATAAATAAAGGGGGCATTTAAGCAGACAATGAAAGCTCTTAAAATATTTGATGATTACATTTCTCTAAGGTTATAGGTTATAGGCTGCATGTGCACCACCAAGTCAGAACAGTAAGCGAAATTGAGGGGTAAACAGACCAAATTATTAGGGTGATGCACATGGGCTACTAACATCTTACTACACAACATACATTTAGTATTACTTTCTTAGCTACAGTATACATATCTCCCTGGGATATTACATAATTTATGCAGCAGTATAGAATACATTTTTGGACTCTATCTTGTTGTGCTGTGCTCACTTGAACAGGAAGGTGGCACGGCGGTCCTTCGTGGGGCAAATTCAAAGTCTGGAATTCTCTGGATTTATGGTGCTTTTAAAACAACTGAGAACTCTGAAAAAAAACGTCATTGGTCATTGGTCTTCAGGTCGTAGCTCTAAAAAGAGGCCAGATTTACAATTCCGAGTTGGATTATCGTTCAAAACGTATTTTCCCATTCGGAGCTTGTTTATTTCCGACTATCCCGTTTACCTTGAACTCACTGAAGTCAAGTTTTCACGAGCGGGCACAAATCGTGCTTCATTGACAGCATGGCCAATGTTAAAATGTTTATAATTTTAAAAAGAGCCCCTTAATCCCAGATCTGGGACCACACAGCCATTCCACTGAATAGCAGGCTAGTGATTGTTTTGCAATGCTTGCAGTTAGCCACTGTCACTGATTCCTTCCAAACCACTCATTGTTGAATTTGCGATTTGTTGTGTAATGTTTAAGTCCAATTGCCGATGAGCACCTGTACATTTTATCTATAATTTCTCTTCATTATTTCTCTTCATATGACAAGGATTAAAAATGATTTGCCAGTAGATTGTTGACTTGATTTCATGATGATGACTGCTAGCTAAGATTGTGAAAGTATGATGTTTACATGATCAGTCCAATCAAAGCTACTGTACATATAACGTGATTTGACATAATTTTATCTGTGGCCAATGACCTTGAGCCTTCAGGATGGGCACTTCTAGTGTAACTCTATGGCAGCACCCAAGGGGCAAGAATTTTCTAGCTCTAAACTTAGACTTGGCAGTGACATAGTGTCCCCATGAGTGACAGAACACTGAGCCAATCACGGCGCAACGCTCCGTATTTTCTGCTGGCAAGCCCCACCACCACAGAAAACACTGAGCTAGGCTGAAACACCTGCATTTTGGAGCTGCCTTACTCAAGAAAACAAAAAAGAGACCATCTTTGTATGTGGCTTTATTAAATCAATGATATATATACATATATATATGGCCCTTAGCTGTGGTATATTGGCCATATATCACAAACCCCCGAGGTGTCTTATTGCTATTATAAACTGGTTACCAATGTAATTAGCAGTAAAAATAAATGTTTTGTCATACCCGTGGTATACGGTCTGATATTCCACAGTTGTCAGCCAATCAGCATTCAAGCTTTAATCACCCAGTTTATAATTCCCATTATAACCTGGGTCGTTTGAGCCCTCAATTCTGATTGGCCGATAGCCTGGGTATATCACGGGTATGACAAAACATGTATTTTTACAGCTCTAATTATGTTGCTTACCAGTTATATGACGCGTCGCATCGTGCCTAAGAACAGCCCTTAGCCGTGGTATATTGGCCACATACCACACCCCCTCGGGCCTTATTGCTTAAGTGGCAACCAGCAGGGGTAGCTACAGTCATAAACTTCAGCTTGATGTATCTCTTCCATGGCTTGAACCTTCAGTGTGACAGTGGCTCCGACCAGAAACAACCCTTAATCCATAACCCTAGTCATGTAGCCCTAGAAATGACCTCTACCCCTACTCCATTGCCAGCAAGCAAACCTTGGCATAGGATGTCATAATTACTGTAAAAGCTACACATGACGATCAAATGAATGAATTATATTTAATTACCTTCATAGCTTTAAAATAAGCTCAACCAGCATAAAGCTACCAGAACATGTAGTTAGCTTCTCTATTATTCTATGTATGCTACTTTCGCAACACTGTTCACACACTAAGTGGGTCTGATAATGCACAAATGGCATGCATGCAGACAGACAGACAAGCGAGTCTACTGGCACTTTTACTACCATCAACAATGTATGTAGGGCATTATAAGTACATCACCTGACAACTGTTCAGGTCATATGAGCTTAAAGTAACAATGCATACCCATACTCAATAACACATATGCACATGCACCCACGGACCCACCCAATCATGTGCGCACACACACACACACACACACACACACACACACACACACACACACACACACACACACACACAACCGGTTTACCTGGCAAGGAATCCAATTACAGGTCCTTACAAAAATGATTTCAGTGTGTGAGACTGTGGCGAACCATGACTATTGGATGTACAGTGCCTTGAGAAAGTGTTCTTATACCCTTATTCCACTTTTTTGTTGTGTTACAGCCTGAATTCAAAGTTCTGGCTTCAGACCAAGAAGTCCTTGAGTGCCCCAGCCAAAGCCTAGACTCGAGTCCCATGGAAAATCCGTGGAAAGACTTTCTGTTCACTGCCACTCCCTGGGGTGGCAGGTAGCCTAGTGGTTAGAGCATTGGGCCAGCAACCAAAACGTTGCTGGATTGAATCCCTGAGCTGGTAAAAATCTGTCGTTCTGCCCCTGAACAAGGCAATTCACCCACTATTCCCTGGTAGGCTGTCAATGTAAATAAGAATTTGTTCTTAACTGACTTGCCTAGTTAAATAAAGGTTAAATAAAAATATCCAACTCAACAGAGCTTGAAGAAAATTGCATGGGAGAAAATCCCCAAATCCAGACATGCAAAGCGGATACAGGCATACATAAAATGACTCAAAGCTGTAATCACTGCCAAAGGTGCAAAGTATTTCATTTTTAATATATTTGCAAAACTGTCTAAAAACATGTTTTCACTTTGTTATTAAGGGGTATTGAGTGTAGATGGGTGAGAAAAAAAATCTGTTTCATCAATTTTGAATTCAGGCTGTAACACAACAAAATTTGGAATAAGTCAAGAGGTACTTTCTGGTATATCCAATTTGTTACAGCAAAATTTTAAAAAAATCAAGAAAAAAAAACTTAGAGCATCACTTAATGCGCACAACATTATATTGTGTAGTTGGACCTTTCTAGTGCAGACTCTATTGCAGGAGAAGCAATGCTTTTTGATGACAGCATCAAACAGGCTTGAGCTGTGCTTCAGGCTGCAACTCACACAGAGACAGCACAGCTGTCCCCCGCCCCAGATATAATTTGTGCCCCCCCAGTTTTGCTTCTCCATAAACACAAGAAATAGTAGACAAATTAACATGCCTGTTTTTGCCAATGTAGCGCTGCCAGTCCTGCCAGAAGGCGCAGAATGGGACAGAGGCTATGTCTCTGCCTATCCCAGTCTGCTGTCCCCACATGCTTCAAGATGGCCACTATTGTTCCTGTACCCATGAAAGCAAAGGTAACTTAACTAAATTACTATCGCATGTAGCACTCCCTTTTGTCATCATGAAGGGCTCTGAGAGACTAGTCAAGGATCATATCACCTCTACCAGACCTGTCACCCTAGGCCCACTTCAATTTGCTTACCGCCCCAATAGATCCACAGATAATGCAAACACCATCGCTCTGCACACTGCCCTATCCAATCTGGAAAAGAGGAATACCCAGGTAAGAATGCTGTTCATTGACTATAGCTCAGTATTCACCACCATAGTACCCTCCAAGCTCATAATTAAGCTTGAGGTCCTGGGTCTGAACCCTGCCCTTTGCAACTGGGTCCTGGACCTCCTGACGGGCCGCCCCCAGGTGGTGAAGGTAGGAAACAACACCTCCACTTCGCTGATCCTCAACACTTGGGCCCCACAAGGGTGTGTGCTCAGCCCCCTCCTGTACTCCCTGTTTACCCATGACTGCGTGGCCATGCACGCCTCCAACTCAACCATCAAGTTTGCAGACGACACAACAGTAGTAGGCTTGATTACCAACAATGACAAGACAGACTACAGGGAGGAGGTAAGGGCTCTGGGGCTGTGGTGCCAGGAAAATAACCTCAGGAGGCTGAAGAAATTTGGCTTGGCACCAAAAACCCTCAAAGTTTTACAGATGCACAATTGAACAGTCTGACCTCGCCTTCATCCCATCGGGCTGTATCACCACCTGGTACAGCAACTGCACTGCCTGCAACAGCAGGTCTCTCCAGAGGGTAGTGCGCTCTGCCCAACGCATCACCGGGGGCAAACTACCTGCCCTGCAGGACACCTACAGCACCTGATGTCACAGGAAGGCCAAAAAGATCAAGGACAACAACCACCCGAGCCACTACCTGTTCATCCCGCTATCATCCAGAAGGAGAGGTCAGTACAGGTGCATCAAAGGTGAGACAGAGAGACTGAAAAACAGCTTCTATCTCAAGGCCATCAGAATGTTAAATAGCCATCACTAACACATTAAAGGCTGCTGCCCTTAATACATAGACTTTAAATCACTGGCCACTTCAATAATTGGAACACTAGTCATTATAATAATGTTTACATATTTTGCATTACTCATCTCATATGTATACACTGTATTCTATTCTACTGTATATTAGTCTATGCCACTCCGACATTGCTCATCCATATATTTATATATTCTTAATTCCATTCCTTTACTTAGATTTGTGTGTATTGGGTATATGTTGTGAAATTGTTAGATATAACTTGTTAGATATTACTGCACTGTCAGAGCAAAAACATCTGCTAAACACGTGCATGTGACCAATAAAATGTGATTTCATAACCTGAGGGCATACCCAGAGGGGTGAGGGAGGGGAGATGTAATATATAGTAGGTACAATTCCCAAATGCATTCTGACTGGGCACCTAGCCATTCAATGTCATAAGGTACCGCTTTCATTACCTTGTTTTGGAAGCTCATTGGATCCCAGGGTGGGTTTTCTTTTCTTACAGCGGGGTACGAGTTGTTCACTTTTGCAGACAGCTAGGCTTACAGCTAATAATAGGCCAGCTAGTAGCTACTAGCTTCGTTATGTTTTATTGCTCGTTGCCTAAGCTTTGATCAGCATTGATAGACCTGTCCGAAAATGGCTGGGCACTGCCAAGGGCAGACAAGCTCACCAACCAACCTGCAGGCCTGACCACTGAGGTCGAGGAACCTAGCATCAAATGTTATACCCACCCATCCCCCACGCCACCTGCTGACCAACAAGAAGCAACTTGGTTACCCCGGTCACGAGCACCTGACGACCTGTTGGATCTAACCAAAACTGAGCTAGTGGAAGCAGAGTGTATTGTGGCTGGCACGTTCTTGCAAAGTGAAATCTCAACCACAGCCAGCAACAACACATGGTCCCCATTCAGTGTTCCTCAAAGATACGGCGGGCCTTTGTCAGCAATGCTGACTGTGCTGTTGGCACTGAAAAAACATTTTGGGGGCATCTACAGCAATGTGCAAAACAATTGTTCTCCACCCTGAAGAAAGTATTCGATAAACACAGACTCTGAACACAGAGCATGTTACAATGTTACAATCAATGAAAAGCCCAGCTTGTCCAGCTGACATTTGAGAGGGACCTGACAAGTATATTTTGTCAGGAAGAAGAATGAAATCAAAAACTTCTCATGAGTATCAACACAGCATCGAGGAGGCTGCGACTCTTCTAAATGGTAAGCTACAACCTTTATCGCCCTGGCCGCAATGCCAGAATTATTTTTTCATTGGTTTTCCCTCATGTAAGCCTGCTGGTGGTTTGGCAAACATTTTAATGTAAGGTACAGTTTAGGGCTATGCTTATGCATCGTTTCGATATATCTTTGATTCTTAATGTCATTACTTGCTTTTGCAGGTCTAATTGCTATTGATAGATATACAGCTTTGCGTTATTTGATGGGTATAGGGACAATGACCAATGTACCTTAAATGGTTGTGCTATAAGTTTAGCCCTGGATGTCCCCTACAGTGGTGCTGAAATTGGTAGCGCATCAAACGTTATCCATCAAACGGCGCTGACTAGCGGTAGCCTTCTGTCCATGGCCCTGAATCGATGGTTGCATTGTGTTCTGTTTTAATGAGCACATCTTGGGCTACCAGTCTTTGTGAGGATTCTCTTCAACATCGTGTGCTTTCTTGTGTGAAGAATTACAGCTGTTGTGTATGGCTGCATTTCAGATAGGCCTAATAAAAAAAATAAACATTTTGTATGTTACAGTAGTAGGACCAAGACCGTGTGTAGCTTACTAAAGGAAGTAGGCAAACGTTCACTCAGTTATCATTCATTTGCATGACACATTAGTTGTGTGATAGGCTACCGTAAAAGTGATGTCAATACTATGAAAATGGCGCATAAGCCTACTTTTTTGCCCCCTCCCTGCTCTCTTGCTATAGCGCGTGTGTGTGTGTGAAACTCTTCCACACAGAAAATATGGAGAAGTAGCGGCTTGGTTACGCTCATTGTGTAGTGTCACCAATTCAAAAGTAATGTAGCTGTAATTAAGTTTAACCTATGAAGCCTGCAAGAATAAGAATGTTAAAGAATAAGTAGTCCATTGACTCGAAAATAATAAGTCAGTAGACCCCAATCGTAACAATACAAAAATGGAAACCATTTAGCAATTCCAACACGAAATGAAGAAGCCAGCTATTACTTCCCATTACAAACATCTTTTAGCACTGTCAGCACACAAAATAACCAGTGATTATGTTCAAATCCAACAATGTTTCACACACATATCAAAGAGATTAATAGCAACACATTTACATTTAAGTCATTTAGCAGACGCTCTTATCCAGAGCGACTTACAAATTGGTGCGTTCACCTTATGACATCCAGTGGATCAGCCACTTTACAATAGTGCATCTAAATCTTTTAAGGGGGGGGTGAGAAGGATTACTTTATCCTATCCTAGGTATTCCATAAAGAGGTGGGGTTTCAGGTGTCTCCGGAAGGTGGTGATTGACTCCGCTGTCCTGGCGTCGTGAGGGAGTTTGTTCCACCATTGGGGGCCAGAGCAGCGAACAGTTTTGACTGGGCTGAGCGGGAACTGTACTTCCTCAGTGGTAGGGAGGCGAGCAGGCCAGAGGTGGATGAACGCAGTGCCCTTGTTTGGGTGTAGGGCCTGATCAGAGCCTGGAGGTACTGAGGTGCCGTTCCCCTCACAGCTCCGTAGGCAAGCACCATGGTCTTGTAGCGGATGCGAGCTTCAACTGGAAGCCAGTGGAGAGAGCGGAGGAGCGGGGTGACGTGAGAGAACTTGGGAAGGTTGAACACCAGATGGGCTGCGGCGTTCTGTAGGGGTTTAATGGCACAGGCAGGGAGCCCAGCCAACAGCGAGTTGCAGTAATCCAGACGGGAGATGACAAGTGCCTGGATTAGGACCTGCGCCGCTTCCTGTGTGAGGCAGGGTCGTACTCTGCGGATGTTGTAGAGCATGAACCTACAGGAACGGGCCACCGCCTTGATGTTAGTTGAGAACGACAGGGTGTTGTCCAGGATCACGCCAAGGTTCTTAGTGCTCTGGGAGGAGGACACAATGGAGTTGTCAACCGTGATGGCGAGATCATGGAACAGAATCTGTGTCACTCAACAGATGATAATTTGAAACGAAATCCTTCCTCCGGTCATTCTTTATGAAATGGGCAATGGCAAGGTCTTGTAGTTTGTCCTTTGATTTTATATCTGAGAGTAGTACTCTCGGTTGAGATCAAAGCCAAGGCTGACAGTCGGGCCTGTCTGGTGCTGTTCCTGGAGTAAGTCTTGATCCATTTCAGGGTGGAGAATATCCTTTCAACTGAGGCAGTGGACACAAGAATGGTCAAGACCAGACAGATAAGCAGATACAGTTGGTACATACTCTTATACTCTTACATACTCTTAGCCGCTTCTAAATTCTGGAGAAAATGGAGAAGACAGGCCGGGCTCCTACCTTCGAAGTCAGAGTTGGAGTACATCACTGTGTGAGTTTAGTTTTGAGCCACGGTAGATCAAAGTAGGGCTCTAGATTTCCTCAAGACTTGAGAAAGCAGTATTTTATCATTGTGAGAAAGAGCTTCTCTGTGCTGCTGCTCGTTAAGCCGAAGGTCTACTCGTGTCCGCAAATGTTTTTGAACTCACCGTAGCTCACAGGTGTGAAGTTGAATCTTGGTGGAAGAGAACTGACTTCATAAAACTGTCTAGGTCTTTGAAACCAGTAATGGCCCAGGTTGATATCTTGTCGGTGCTGAAGAGTAGACAATAATCCCAACAGTGCAGCTTGTTGGTCTGCTCACACCCAGTCATCCACGGTGTTGGCCTCCCCCTCTGCATAACATTTCATTTCTAGTTCAAAGCTAATCTTGAAAAGGGCGATGCTAACAAATTAGCCACCATTTCCTCCTCGATAACACCTGCTAAAGCCACCTCCATTGTCACACTCAATACAAAAGCATGGGAAAACTAGGCTATTTCTCTCAGTCAGTAGTCACTTTACTTTTTTTCAAAATGGTCCCACCCATTCCAAGTCAAAATGTGATTGGTTCATTCCACGGTCACTCCAAAATACACTTGAATAGGCAGGCCCGTTACGTTGTCGGGCAAAAGCGGGGAGGGAGGAGCGCCATTCTCAAATCTAACAGTAACGTGTGCCACTCTGTCATTTTGTCAACAAGACAGCATGGTGCATCATCCAGAAACATACAACATACATCAATTTTCCACAAAATAAATGTTAGAATTTTCTAACTAATTTTCATTGGGAAGGCAGATAAATCTCAAAAGCAATCACTTTTGCATGTGAAAACACAGAATCTTACTCATCACCCCACATGCTCCACGAGTGGAAAATCTGTGGCAAACATTTGGCAACGAAAATATTTAGTGGCAAACAGTTTGAAATAGTTTTTTTTTCTGGCAGACAGTTCTCTCAATATTATATTTCAATCTGTGGGAAACCTGTGACAACAATAATCTGTGTTCCAAGATCAGTAACCGTTGATGACCAATCAGGGGGATTAGAAATGTCTGTTGGAAAAAGGAAACCAAGCTATCTAGCTAGCTAGCTTCAGTGCGATTGGAAAGTACTCAGACTCCTTGACTTTTTCCACATTTTGTTATGTTGCAGTCTTATGCTAAAATTAATTGGCATTCAAGCCAAAGAGTTTCATCAGACCAGAGAATCTTGTTTCTCATGGTCTAAGAATCCTTTATGTGGCTTTTGGCAAACTCCAAGTGGGCTGTCATGTGCCTTTTACTGAGGAGTGGCTTCCGTCTGGCCACTCTACCACATAGGCCTGATTGGCAGAGTGCTGCAGAGATGGTTGTCCTCCTGGAAGGTTCTCCCATCTCCACAGAGGAACTCTGGAGCTCTGTCAGAATGACCATTGGGTTCTTGGTCACCTCCAAAACCAAGGCCCTTCTCGCCCGATTGCTCAGTTTGGCCAGGCGGCCAGCTCTAGGAAGAGTCTTGGTGGTTCCAAACTTCTTCCATTTAAGAATGATGGAGGCCACTGTGTTCTTGGGGACCTTCAATGCTGCAGAAATGTTTTGCTACCCTTCGCCAGATCTGTGCCTCGACGCAATCCTGTCTCTGAGCTCTGCAGACAATTCCTTCAACCTTATGGCTTGGTCTTTGCTCTGACATGCACTGTCAACCTTGGGACCTTATATAGACAGGTATGTGCCTTTCTAAATAATGTCCAATCATTTGAATTTGTCACAGGTGGACTCCAATCAAGTTGTAGAAACATCTCAAGGATGATCAATGGAATCAGGATGCACCTGAGTTCAATTTAGAGTTTCATAGCAAAGGGTCTGAATACTTATGTAAATAAATGTGCAAACATTTCTAAAAACCTGTTCTCGCTTTGTCATTATGGGGTATTGTGTGTAGATTGATGAAGAAATTGTTGTATTTGATACATTTTAGAATAATGTTGTAGCATAACAGAATATGGAAAAAGTCCAGGGGTCTGAATACTTTCCAAATGCACTGTACCTACTAAAGTTGTCCGGTAAGTGTCTAAATATTAATTAAACTTCCTAATGAACTTTAACATTTGATGAGCTACATTTTTTAATTTTAAATTTTTTTTATTTTACCTTTATTTTACTAGGCAAGTCAGTTAAGAACAAATTCTTATTTTCAATGACGGCCTAGGCACAGTGGGTTAACTGCCTGTTCAAGGGCAGAACGACAGATTTTGTACCTTGTCAGCTCGGGGATTTGAACTTGCAACCTTTCGGTTACTAGTCCAATGCTCTAACCACTAGGCCCCAAATGATGCCTACTGTAGTTAGCAATGCCATGTTTTATGGGATAGATTGAAACATTTTGTTGATACTAGTTTCAATATGTCAGGACAACTGTCTGGCTAGTACTTAGCTAGCTAACGTTAGCTATCATATTTTTGCACAATTAATGTGATAGCTAGCTAGCTAATGATATGCCTGAACAGTTATATGTTTAGGTGAATATGTTGCTCTCTTTTAATACATGTCAATATGCTAGTCTCACGGTCCAGTAGCATGTTAGTTAGCACAACATCTAAGGTAGCAACAACATGAGTTGATTTGGCATCAAAGCAAAACTTGACTTTTTCAGATGTATACCCTTACCCTACCAGTGGTGTTGGAAGATGCTGTATTGTGAGGAGGATGCATCAACACCCTGGAAATAAAGCTAGCTCATTTTTATCTTGTGTTGTTCTTCTCTCTTTCTAGAAGCGATCAGTTGCAAGACAAAAATACAGATTGAGGCCTTCAATCAAAATGAGGACAGAGAAATATGTGTACACCATGTCAAGGCTTTTACATGCATGGCTTTGAGATGTAAGTTACACTTCAAAAAATGTTGGGTTGTTTTCTGTAAAAACAGCCAGGTTGGGTTGTTGGTGCTGGGTTATTTAGGTTGGATTATGGACATTAAGCCCAGTCGGGGGTTAATTCTCCCGCTAGCAGCGCGTGGAGTCCAGCAGAATGTGAGCAAGTATCGAGATGTGGCATTGTTGTAACCGGTAACTTGCAAGTCTTTTAGTGTGACTGAGTGGAAAACGGTTATTTTGACAGACTAAGGGTGTTTTGGCTGACTGGAAACAGTGAAAACGGTAAATAACAAATCTTACGAATTATTAATTTTGTGGTCATTCAGGTTGTCCTATCATAATTATGTAGTTAGCTTAGGCATTAGCTAATGACCGTCATCTAGCTAGCCATTTCCTGAGCTAATATCTCTGGCTGTGATAATGCTAGCTTACCACGTGTTATCACGGAATATACCTAAATGTAAGGTTTTTGTCGACGTTTGGTTAGCTAGCGAATTATGTCAGTGCCTGTAATGGTAGCTAGCTAAAGTTTGCTAGCTAGCTACCTTAGCTAAGTCTGACACTTTTTCTGGACTGTGTCAGACACTGTTCAACTTGTTAGCGAACGTTAGCTAAATTAGCTGGCTAGCAACCATAGCTAGATTTTACTTTGCAGAAGATGGCGATTAAGGCAGCCCCCCACACCTCTCTGATTCAGAGGAGTTGGGTTAAATGTGGAAGACACATTTCAGTTGAATGCATTCAGTTGTGCAACTGACTCGGTTCCCCCTTTCCCAGTGGAGGAGATAGACCAGGAAACGCGCTTGCTTTTGGACAACTCAACCAAGATAGACCACAGATAAGTCATTGTGGGAAGAACAAGCAAGAACGTGGGCAGAGCCAAGCACAAGCTATTGGCCCATTCTAGCATATACAGTTGAAGTCGGAAGTTTACATATACCACAGCCAAATATATTTAAACTCAGTTTTTCACAATTCCTGACATTTAATCCTAATAAAAATTCCCTGTTTGAGCACAGTTAGGATCACCACTTTATTTTAAGAATGTGAAATGTCAGAATAATAGTAGAGATAATGATTTATTTTGTCTTTTATTTCTTTCATGACATTCCCAGTGGGTAAGAAGTTCACATACACTCAATTAGTATTTGGTAGCATTGCCTTTAATTTAAAAAAAACTTGGGTCAAACGTTTCTGGTAGCCTTCCACAAGCTTCCCACAATAAGTTGGGTGAAGTTTGGCCCATTCCTCCTGACAGAGCTGGTGTAACTGAGTCAGGTTTGTAGGCATCCTTCCTCACACAAGATTTTTCAGTTCTGCCCACACATTTCTATGGGATTGAGGTCAGGGCTTTGTGATGGCCACTCCAATACCTTAACTTTGTTGTCCTTAAGCCATTTTGCCACAACTTTGGAAGTATGCTTGGGGTCATTGTCCATTTGGAAGACCCATTTACAACCAAACTTTAACTTCCTGACTGATGTCTTGAGATGTTGCTTCAATTACAACAATACTGAATGAACACTTATTTTAACTTAATGTAATACATCAATTTAGCCTCAAATAAATAATGAAACATGTTCAATTTGGTTTAAATAATGCAAAAACAAAGTGTTGGAGAAGAAAGTAAAAGTGCAATACGTTTAAGTTCCTTGCTCAGAACATGAGAACATTTGAAAGCTGGTGGTTCCTTTTAACATGAGTTTTCAATATTCCCAGGTAAGAAGTTTTCGGCTGTACTTATTATAGGAATTATAGGACTATTTCTCTCTATACCATTTGTATTTCATTAACCTTTGACTATTGGATGTTCTTATAGGCACTTTAGTATTGCCAGTGTAACGTTCACTAGTTCCAAAAACATCCAGTGATTTTGCATAGCCACATCGATTCAACAGAAATATTCATCATAAATGTTGCTGATAATACAAGTTATACACATGGAATTATAGATATACCTCTCCTTAACCTCTTGAACCTCTGGGGGCAGTATTTCATTTTTGGATGAAAAACGTTCCCGTTTTAAACAAGATATTTTGTCACAAAAAGATGCTCGACTATGCATATAATTGACAGCTATGTATAAGATACATGAATGTTTGAGGAATTTTAATTATGAGATTTCTGTTTTGAATTTGGCGCCCTGCACTGTCACTGGCTGTTGTCATATCATCCCGTTAACGGGATTGCAGCCCTATGAAGTTAACTAGTGATTATGTGAAGATTGATTGTTTTTTATAAGTTTAATGCTAGCTAGCAACTTACCTTGGCTTCTTGCTGCCCTCGCGTAACAGGTAGTCAGCCTACCATGCAGGCTCCTTTTGGAGTGCAATGTAAGGCAGGTGGTAGAGCGTTGGACTAGTACCTGGAAGGTTGCAAAAATGAATCCCTGAGCAGACAAGGTAAAAATCTGTCGTTCTGCCCCTGAACAAGGCAGTTAACCCACCGTTCCTAGGCCGTCATTGAAAATAAGAATGTGTTCTTAACTGACTTGCCTAGTTAAATAAAATATAAAAAAATAAATATAATAAATTCCACCAAATCGGTGTCCAAAAATACCGATTTCCGATTGTTATGAAAACTTGAAATCGGCCCTATTTAATCGGCCATTCCGATTAATCAGTCGACCTCTAGTCAGAATAGAGACAAAGTAGAGTTGCAATTCAACAGCTCAGACACGAGAGGTATGTGGCAGGGTCTACAGTCAATCACGGATTACAAAAGGAAAACCAGCCCAGTCGCGGACCACGAATCTTGCTCCCAGACAGACTAAACAACTTCTTTGCTCGCTTTGAGGACAATACAGTGCCACTGACACGACCCGCTACCAAAACCTGTGGGCTCTCCTTCACTGCAGCCAACGTGAGAAAAACATTTAAACGTGTTAACCCATGCAAGGCTGCCGGCCCAGACAGCATCCCAAGCTGCGTCCTCAGAGCATGCACAAACCAAGTGGCTGGTGTGTTTACGGACATATTCAATCAGTCCTTATCCCAGTCTGCTGTTCCCACATGCTTCAAAAGGGCCACCATTGTTCCTGTACCCAAGAAAGCGAAGGTAACTGAGCTAAATGACTATCGCCCTGTAGCACTCACTTCCGTCATCATGAAGTGCTTTGAGAGACTAGTCAAGGACCATAGAGTGGTAGGCTTGATTACCAACAACGACGAGACAACCTACAGGGAGGAGGTGAGGGCCCTCGGAGTGTGGTATCAGGAAAATAACCTCACACTCAACGTCAACAAAACAAAGGAGATGATCGTGGACTTCAGGAAACAGCAGAGGGAGCAGCCCCCTATCCACATCGACGGGACATTAGTGGAGAAGGTGGAAAGTTAAGTTCCTTGGCATACACATCACAGACAAACTGAAATGGTCCACCCACACAGACAGCATGGTGAAGAAGGTGCAGCAGCGCCTCTTCAACCTCAGGAGGCTAAAGAAATTCATCTTGTCACCAAAAACACTCAAACTTTTACAGATGCACAATCGAGAGTATCCTGTCGGGCTGTATCACCGCCTGGTATGGCAACTGCTCCACCCACAACCGTAAAGCTCTCCAGAGGGTAGTGAGGTCTCCACAACACATCACCGGGGGCAAACTACCTGCCCTCCAGGACACCTACACCACCCGATGTCACAGCAAGGCCAAAAAACGATCATCAAGGACAAAAGCCACCCGAGCCACTGCCTGTTCACCTCGCTATCATCCAGAAGGCGAGGTCAGTACAGGTGCATCAAAGCGGGAAACCGAGAGACTGAAAAACAGCTTCTATCTCAAGGCCATCAGACTGTTAAACAACCATCACTAACATTGAGTGGCTGCTGCCAACATACTGACTCATCTCTAGCCACTTTAATAATGGGAATTGATGGGAATTGATGTAAAATATTTCATCTACTGCATCTTTATGTAATACATGTATCACTAGCCACTTTAAACTATGCCACTCATCTCATATGTATATAATGTACTCGATACCATCTACTGCATCTTGCCTATGCCGCTCTGTACCATCACTCATTCATATATCTTTATGTACATATTCTTTATCCCTTTACACTTGTGTGTATAAGGTAGTAGTTTTGGAATTGTTAGTTAGATTACTCGTTGGTTATTACTGCATTGTCAGAACTAGAAGCACAAGCATTTCGCTACACTCGCATTAACATCTGCTAACCATGTGTATGTGACAAATACATTTGATTTGATTTGATTTGATTTGAATGTGTGAACGTTTCATCCCAAAATAAACTGGTCACATTATTTATCCTTTATTTAACTAAGTCAGTTAAGAACAAATTATTATTTTCAATGATGACCTAGGAACAGTGGATTACCTGCCTTGTTCAGGGGCAGAACAACAGATTTGTACCTTGACAGCTCAGGGATTTGAACGTGCAACCTTCTGGTGACTAGTCCAACGCTCTAACCACTAGGCTACCCTGCCACCCCAACATAACTTTCTAAGGACTGTTTGAGCAAAATGTTTCTGTGAAAAAAACAGTGTGGCTAGCTCAAATGCTGACTGTTGCGTCAATCAAAACTGGACATTCTAAATAACTGTTCTAATCACACGGGTTTGAGCGTACTCTGCATAGATCACTGTAGAATGATCACACCCGTTTGTTGGTATGTGTGAAAAGGTTAATGGAAGCTTCTCTAATGTCAAACATGTAAAGTTTGGTGTACAGCAGGGGAGGTCTCTAGGCCCTCTACCCTTTTCTATTTTTCCCAATGACCTGCCACTGGTATTAAACAAAGCATGTGTGTCCATGTATGCTGATGATTCAACAATATACGCATCAACAGCTAATGAAGTCACTGAAACCCTTAACAAAGAGTTGCAGTTTGTTTTGGATTAAGCGGGCAGTAATAAACTGGTCCCGAATAGGGCTGTTGGGGTGACCATATTACCGTCACACCGGCGGCCATGAGTCATGAAGGCAGTCAAATTCCATATGACCATGTTGTCACGGGAATTAGGCTTCTCCAAGCTCTGATGCTGCTGGTCATTAGTAGCCTACCAAACTTGCTAACTGCCTGGTACCCAGCACTCTAGTGTCCATCTAATCACTCTGACATCAATGCAAATCTATTTAAAAATCTAATGAAACACTTCATGAGAGCCCATGTGCTCATGTTGTGCATTATTTCTATAGGCTATGCAATTGCAGGAGAAAACAGAGTGATGGTCGCTAATAAAAAGAGGAGGATCCCATCAGCTTTCTATTGGCTAGGCCTACTATATTTATTTCTCAACTTTCCTAGTATTAAGCACATTGGTTATATTTACAACAGAAGTATAGCCTACTCGGCTGGCATCAAGAAAAAAAACACAGGGAAAATGTCCTCCATTCGCTATTTAAATGCAAAGATACCTTTTTTAGACATATTTTTTCCCGCTGTCCCTGTTTCGATACAGGTCCATGATAATGGTCCATTCTAAATCAAAACAAATGTCACATATATTGTTCAGTATATGTAAAGACTAGATTAAATCAAGAATAGTCTGATGGGCGACAATATTAGCTTATCACTTGTGAATTATATGTTATCATGATTATCATGAATGATGCCCAGCATAAGAATCAATGCGACTTGTTCGAATCATAGTCCCACACATCATGTAGCCTAGCCCATAGGCTTATATGTTTTAATAAGATTCGTATCACTAAAGTGGCCAAATAACTTCTTAAAATTAATCACATTAATCCGCTTTACAAGGGGTGTAGAGCCTAACTGGCATATATAAGCAGCGCGTGAGATTCAAGTTTGGGGAAGATCATTTTCACCATAAAAATGCATCTTTATGATAAAAGCATTACATGCATAATTGCATTTGCGGTCACTTTTGATCATGATGTTTTCCGCTAATGGAACATTTGCGCTTATAGCCTACTACCATGTGCGCATTGCTGCGCTTATAATGTTAAGAAATAGCCTAATAATTTATCAACATTTTAAGGCAAACGTTCTTATCTGTTGCGTCAGCCACAGTGCATAAAAGTATGCTATTGGTTGTATTCATTTGTGATCTATTGCATCCCACAACTGTCCCAGACTATGTTTGTCATATTTATTTCTCGCACAGAATAGGTTGACTTTTGTACTATGAGGGATAGTAAATTGACATAGGCTAGTGCTTTTGCTGTTTGTTAGGCCTACTCATATTATAATGCTGGGTTAATAATAATAATAATAGTTGGATAACAGATCAGCTCTCGGAACTCATTAAGAATCTTCAATATAACCATTCATTCAGACGGTTAAATAAATAAACAGAGAATATCTAACTATAATGCAGGGTTAATAATACTACTAATAATAATCGTTGGATAACAGATCTGCTCTCGGAACTCAATATAATAATTATTTCAGAATGTTAAACCCATAGGTTTTTAGGTCTGTAGTAGGTTATAATAAACTGAAAATTGCGTATCAATTCATAAACCATGTGCCATGAAATCGGGACATCGCAAACCTCTTCCCAACCTTTTTTCAATCCATATGGCAGAGCTGTCAATTTTTTTGTCCTCAAATGAAACTGGTATATATTTTTTATTTATCACAATTTTCTTTAACCAATTTTGTTCTTTAATGCAGGGCCGACAGACAAGTTCCTTACTTTTCCCCCCTTCCACTTGATAAAGGTTCCAATTGAGGAAGATTATTTTATTATTAATTACTATATTTGAGTTTAACCACAGTATTTGAGGTATTATTTGTTTAGACTTTTCTAGTGGATTAAACTGAAATTGCAACCAACTTTCTATGGCTTGTTTAAAAAAATAACGATATTTTGGAGATTATTTCATTTTCAAATAACCGAAAGTGAGCGGTTGTAATCTGAATAGAGGGAAAAAGGCCATTCTTGAACATGCGGTGAGACATTCTTACTAATTTGTAAATAAAGCCAGTTTGTTATCTAGAATTATTTATTTTCTGTGTTTAGAGGCGGAGAAACCAAAAGCCCACCGTGGCTATTTTTAGAAAATTGTCAGTCCACATGTCAAGTGTAAATCCCCCATTGTATTTACCCATGTTCTCTCCAGGACCACTGACATTTTTTGTTTGTTGTTGCCTGATGCAGGACTCTAGTGCCAGAGAAGAGAGACTCTCAGACTGAAAACACCTCCATTCATTTACGAAAAGATAGTCAATTTGTGCCACAGTTTAGACAACCCATAGATCAGCTTTCTAACTCCCCTTGTGATTGTGTGGTGCAATGACAGAATGCCACCATCTACCACTAGCGGCCACGGCATAAGCTCGTAACTTTCAAAGGAAGAACCCCTGTACCTAGTCAGTTGCAAAACTGAATGCATTCAACCAAAATGTGTCTTTCGCATTTAACCCAGCCCCTCTGAATCAGAGACACTCATGGCTCATCCATCCATTGATCTATTAATTCACAGGAACTTCCTCCCGTCACTTCTCACACTACATACATGATAAATAAACATCACTTTAGCACATAGCTTCACTGCATCAGTTGGCTACACCACAAAAACAAACATTTACAGTATAACTGCTTTGCTAAGCACCTCATCAAGACGTAATTTGTAAAAAAAAAAAAAAAAGCCTTTGTTCATGTGTACTGCAAAGTTGTGGTGAATAGGTTTCTAACTATTGCATTGTAAATCAGTAGAGCTGTCAGTGAGTGTTTGTGTGTGTGGAGAAGCAATAGATAAACTGGTTCCAGTTCAGTTGGATGTCTTCATACATTAATCTGACCCCTTTAAGACGTTGTTATACCTGAACCGCCAAACTGACTGACAGGCAGGCACACACACACACACACACACACACACACACACACACACACACACACACACACACACAGCTCTACTGATTTACAATGCAATAGTTAGAAACCTATTCAGCACAACACATGAACAAAGTATTTTATTTTTTGCCTTTAGTCAGTCCTTATCAGCATGGGAGTGTAGATGAGACATGCTGATTACCTACCGCAAGGTGAGTGAACTACTCCAGATAAAAGTGAAAGAGTTCCCACGACTATAGGTGACTGATGGACAGAGTAATTTAATGTACCAGGCCAGTTTACAAAGGGCTCCTACCTCTCTGTGTCTGAGTTGGAAGCTCTTCCCCTCATGGTAACAGTTGTAGGTCCTGAGCATAGACAAGATGTCTGACCTGAATATCAACACAACACCAGAGAGACAGACATGGTTAATATAGGTATTGATGCATTCTACTCGTGGTACATTAACATTGGATGAGTAAGAAGCTCTGTATACGTTAGTTCATAAAAAAAATTATATTACACATGACTACATACATGTGGTACTACGTAATCTGAGGTCATATGCAGGACAGACACACAGCTGGACTCACTTTGGGATAAACTTCTCCTCATCCAGCTTCACATAGTCAGCCATTCTGAGATTCTCTCTCCTAGCTGTATGAGTTAGAGTTAGAGAGAGAGTTAGAGAGAGAGAGATTTATGTTAACAAAACAACGCAGTAATTTGTGTTGGGACGTAACCAGAGCGTTCTGTTCTATAGAGATGCTGTAGGGGGAAAAGTATACACGCTGTACAATATACACACTGTAATAACATGAATGTAGTTACTAACATTTTCAGAAACATAGACTCAATTTCAGAGCACATACAGTAGTAACGTGTTGAATATGAATTACACTAATACTTTCATCTGTACAATCTACAGACTAAAAGTGTATTACAGGAGACCGGAGGCAACACTCCTTCCACTTTTCGTGCTACATTTCAAGATGGTCATGGTATGGAATTTAGGAACTTATTTTTCTATTTTCCCAGGGAAGTACCTGGCTCTCAATGGGGAAAAAATAGGGAATAGTTGCATGTAAATACCTGTCTGGACTAAAGCATGTATGGTGTGGGGGTGTGTGTTTGTGTGTGTGTGCGTGTGCGTGTGCGTGAGCGAGCGCGAGAGCATGAGAAAGAGAGCCGAGCTAGCACATTTGGTTCCTTGGCAGTTGTTGAACTTTGGTAAAATGGAACGTTTTTTAAACGTTCTCAGAACGTACATTTTTAGGTTGCAGGGAGTTTCTGAGAACGTTTTACTATGGTTCCCTGAATGTTTTCCTGGGAGGTTTTATTAACATTCTGAACATATAGAAATGAATTTGCTTAGGCATTAGTCATGCAAACACATTTCCTTTTAATTGGGGGTCATGTCGTGTGTGTAGGTGGCAGGAAAATCAAACTTGGTATAAATGGAGTAGTTTAATAACGTAAAAACAAAACTCCAAAACCAAAGTACATAATAAAAATAGACGTGGGTACAAGAACCCGTCGCACACCAATCATTAAAACACGAGCATAACAATAAACATTCTCTGACAAGGACATGAGGGGAAACAGAGGGTTAAATACACAACATATAATGAATGGGATTTGGAACCAGGTGTGTAGGAAGACAAGACAAAACCAACGGAAAATGAAACATGGATCAATGATGGCTAGAAGACCGGTGACGTCGACCGCCGAGCACCGCCCGAACAAGGAGAGGCTTCGACTACGGCAGAAGCCATGACAGTACACCCCCCGACTCTAGCCGCGCGTCGACACCGGCCTTTGGGACGACCCGGAGGACGAGGCGCAGGGTGATCCGAATGGAAACGGTGGAACTCTCTCAGCAGAGAAGGATCTAACACGTCTAACACGTCCTCCACCGGAACCCTGCATCTCTCCTCCGGACCGTATCCCTCCCAGTCCACGAGGTACTGAAGGCCCCTCGCCCGACGTCTCGAATTCAGGATGGATCGAACGGAGTACGCCGGGACCCCCTCGATGTCCAGAGGGAGCGGAGGAACCTCCCGTACTTCAGCCTCCTGGAGCGGGCCAGCCACCACCGGCCTGAGGAGAGACACATGGAACGAAGGCTTAATACGGGAAACGGGGGGAAGCTGTAACCTATAACACTCTCCTCAGGACTTTAAATGGTCCCACAAACCGTGGACCCAGCTTCCGGAAGGGCAGGCGGAGGGGCAGGTTTAGGGTTGAGAGCCAGACCCTATCCCCCGGTGCGAACACCGGGGCCTCACTACAGTGACGGTCTGCGCCAACTTTCTGGCGCAGTACAACGCACTGAAAGTGGACGTGGGCGTCGTCCCATGTTTCCTCTGCACGCCGGAACCAGTCGTCCACCGCAGGAGCCTCTGTCTGACTCTGATGCCAAGGAGCCAGAACCGGCTGATACCCCGATACACACTGAAATGGAGAAAGGTTAGTGGAGGAGTGGCGTAGTGAGTTCTGGGCCATTTCTGCCCAGGGCCCACTCCCACGGCTGGTTCTGGCAATAAGACCTCAGAAACCTACCCACATCCTGGTTAACTCTCTCTACCTGCCAGTTACTCTCGGGGTGAAAACCTGCAGTAAAGGCTGACCGAGGCCCCCAGACGTTCCATGAATGCCTTCCAAACCCTTGACGTGAATTGTAGCTTGTCGTCACCCCAATCAGACACTATATCCTCAGGCACCCCGTAGTGCCGGAAGACGTGTGTAAACAGGGCCTCCGCAGTTTGTAGGGCTGTAGGGAGACCGGGCAAAGGGAGGAGACGACAGGACTTAGAAAAACACTCCACAATGACCAGGATCGTGGTGTTACCCTGTGAAGGTGGAAGATCGGTTATAAAATCCACCGACAGGTGCGACCACGGCCGTCGTGGAACGGGTAAGGGTTGTAACTTACCTCTGTGCAGGTATCTAGGAGCCTTGCACTGAGCGCACACTGAGCAGGAGGAAACATAAACCCTCACATCCTTAGCTAAAGTGGGCCACCAGTACCTCCCATTAAGACAGCGCACAGTCCGACCGATCCCAGGATGACGTGTGGGCCCAATAGATCAGCCGATCCCGGACAGCAAATGAAACGTACAGACACCCAGCTGGACACTGAGGGGGAATGGGCTCTGTACGTGACACCCGCTCAATGTCCGCGTCCAGCTCCCACACTTCCGGCGCCACCAAACAAGAGGCTGGGAGTATGGGAGTGGTATCCATGGACCGCTCCTCTATGTCATACAGCCGAGACAGTGCGTCTGCCTTAACGTTCTGGGAGCCTGCTCTGTAAGAGAGGGTAAACACAAAACGGGTGAAAAACATGGCCCACCTTGCCTGGCGAGGATTACTTCTCCTCGCCGTCCGGATGTACTCCAGATTGCGGTGGTCAGTCCAGATGAGAAAGGGGTGTTTAGCCCCCTTAAGCCAATGTCTCCACACCTTCAAAGCCTTAATGACAGCCAACAGCTCCCGGTCCCCCACATCATAGTTTTGCTCTGCCGGGCTGAGCTTCTTAGAGAAGAAGGCACAGGGGCGGAGTTTCGGTGGCGTAGCCGAGCGCTGAGAGAGCACAGCTCCTATCCCAGTCTTGGAAGCGTCCACCTCCACTATGAATGCCAAAGAGGGATCCGGATGGGCCAACACAGGAGCCGAGGTAAACAGAGCCTTCAGGTGCCTAAAAGCTCCGTCCGCCTCAGCTGACCACTGCAAGCGCACCGGGTCCCCCTTCAACAGTAAGGTAATGGGAGCAGCTACCTGACCAAAACCCCGGATAAACCTCCAGTAGCAGTTGGCAAACCCTAAGAATCGCTGCACCTCCTTCACTGTGGTGGGAGTCGGCCAATTACGCACGGCTGTAATGCAGTCACTCTCCATCTCTACTCCTGACGTGGAAATGCGATGCCCTAGGAAGGAGATGGACTGTTGGAAGGATAGGCATTTCTCAGCCTCAACGTGCAGGTCATGCTCCAACAGGCGACCAAGCACTTTGTGCACCAGGGACACATGCTCGGTGCGTGTAGGGGAGTATATCAGAATGTCATCAATATACACCACTCACCCTGCCCGTGCAGGTCCCTGAAAATCTCGTCTACAAAGGATTGGAAGACTGATGGAGCATTCATCAACCCATACAGCATGACTAGGTACTCATAATGCCCTGAGGTGGTACTAAATGCCGTCTTCCACTCGTCTCCCTCTCAGATACGCACCAGGTTGTACGCACTCCTGAGATCCAGTTTAGTGAAGAAGCGCGCCCGTGCATTGACTTGAGGTAGCGGGGTAACTGTACCTCACCGTGATTTGATTTAGACCTCGATAAGCAATGCACGGGCGCAGACCTCCATCCCACTTCTTCACAAAAAAGACTAAGGCATTTGTGAAAATTCTAAAGCAATATAGAGTGGGATAGCGACCGTGCGTTTGGACAATTAATAGACACTGCAGTAAATAAAACTGAATAAAAACATCTGTCTTGTCCGAGACCGGAGTCTACACAGACCGGTGCACTATAGCCAATCAGAACTACAGTAGGCCTTTAGTCACGACTTCCGCCGAAGTTGGCGCCTCTCATTGTTCGGGCAGTGTTCTGTGCTTGTCGTCACCGGCTTGCTAGCTGCCACCGATCCATGTTTCTGTTTTCCATTTGTTATGTCTTGAGTGTACACACCTGGTTCCCATTTAGTTATTATTATTTCCCTATTTAACCCTCTGGTTCCCATGATGTGTTGTGCATGATTGTTCCTGTTATGTGCTAGTCTTGTGTGTTAGGGTTTGTATTTCCCTACGTGGATACTTTGTACTGTTTATTTTTTGTTGTTGAGTAAAATACGTTATTTTCACTCAGTTCTGTTTCCTGCGCTTGACTCCGTCCTCACCTATACACCACTGACGCTGACAGAATCACACACCTCATTATGGAGTCAGCAGGTACACCCAGTCCTCCAGTACCAGTGTAGGAACAAGTCCAGCAGCACGCGACGATGCTTCAACATCTTGGCAAAGCTATGGATCGCGTGCTGCTCAACATGGAACGATGGGAAAGAGGGGGTTTTCCTATAACCTTATCAACTAACACCACAACCCACACCGCTGTTCACCCCTCCGTCATCTGGACCCCATGGGATTCGGCTCTCGCTCCTGAGCGCATATGATGGGACAGCTGCCGGGTGCCAGGGTTTCCTTTGCCAGTTGGAACTCTACCTGGCGACCGTTCACCCGGCTCCCTCGGGATACAAGAGCGTGTCCGCCCTCATCTCCTGTCTGTCTGGGAAGGTGCTTGAGTGGGCCAATGCTGAATGGGGAAGTATCGATGCAGCGTCGTTCGGCTGAGGATTTCACGCTTGTTCCATATCAGACAGGGGATGGGGAGCGCACAGGAATTCTCACTGGACTTCAAGACCCTGGCTGCCAGCGCAGGATGGAATGAGAGGGCCCTGATCGACCATTACAGATGTAGTCTACATGAGGATGTTCGTTGGGAGCTGGCCTGCATGGATATCACCCTTACCCCCGACCAGCTGGTGGATTTATCCATCTGGCTGGATAACCTGTTGGCCTCCCGCGGACGTCCGGATTGGGGTCCGTCCATTCCATCCCACAACACCTCCGTAGATACACCTATGGAGCTTGGAGGTGCTGCTCTAAGGGTGACCGGAAGGGGGGGCTGTCTCCTGCACTATCTGTGGCCGCAGAGGACACACTGCTGGTCGGTGCTGGAGAGGTTTCCCAGGAAGTCGAGATGGCAGGCAGGGCACTCACCCAACCCACCCAGAGCCTCCTGTTGCGCACATGTTTATATCTATAGAATTTCCTGAGTTTTCCCCGCATTCCCAGCATAAGGCGCTAGTAGATTCAGGTGCAGCTGCGAACTTTATTGACCATTCATTTGCACTTATTTTAGTGATCCCTATTGTTCCTGTTGATGTGCCTTTCCCTGTACATGCCTTAGTCATCATTTAGGGTTGGGTCTGATTAGGGAGGTCACTGCTCCACTATGTATGATTACGCAGGGGGGTCATGAGGAAGGGATTAGTCTATTCCTGATCGATTCTCCTGCGTTTCCTGTCGTGTTGAGGTTTCCCTGGTTGGCCCACCATGACCCCACTATTTAGTGGCAACAGAGGGCTCTCAAGGGATGGTCACATCAGAGTTCAGGGAGGTGTATAGGTGTTTCCATATGTGCAACTACGGTGGAAAGTCCAAACCAGGTCTCCACCATGCACATCCCCCCTGAATATGCCGATTTGGCTCTCACGACTCAACTACCACCCCATCGACGGGGGGGGGGGAATTGTGCGATAAATCTCCAGGTAGACGCAGCACTTCCCAGGAGTCACGTGTATCGTGTGTCACAGGAGGAGACGGCGGCTATGGAAACATATGTCACTGAATCTCTGGAACAGGGATACATTCGGCCTTCCACTTCACCTGCCTCCTCAAGTCTCTTTTTTGTGAAGAAGAAGGATGGTGGTTTACGCCCGTGCATTGACTATAGGGGTTTAAATCAGATCACAGTGAAGTATAGTTAAAGTGAAGTAAATGTTTACTTGCACAGTGGAGTCTTTGTTTAGACATATAGTTAGCTTAACTTGAAGTGAAAATGACTTTCTGACTAAATTAAAAATGTGTAATATCTGTAAATGTAGCTAGCTAGACTATCTTACATGGATGGACGCTTCTACTTCTGTCACGGATGCTATGGTTGCCCTTAGTTTGAAGATGTAATCCAGAGCCTTCTGTGTGTTCTCTTTTTGACTCCCTCTGCACATTTCCAATCAAAACGCCAGATTTTTCTCCATCTCCTTAATTATCATACTCTAATTCCATTTCGCATTCCAGTGAATTCCAAACTCGGTCCTCCAGAAAGTGGAGAGCAACAGTTTTGCAGTTGAACTATGTGATATCTTTCAAAAAAGCTGCATTAGAAAGGATGATCTACACGTACTGACCAGCCCATGTTATAGACAGAAGAGTGCTACATGGCAGACCAATCCAAACTCATCTCTAGGCTTGTCCAGCCCATCCATTATCTCAGAAAAATCATGGCTAGCGGGAAGGTTGCTGACTTTTTCCATGGCTATACCAACTAGGCTCTTAAATTAACAATTGTATTTGTACTTACAGATGGTATACACGTTTGTTATGAAGGCACATGAACATTCACATGTTTCAGAAGACATTTCTGCAAATTGAGAAATCGAGAAATCATGTTACTAAACTGAATAAAAATAAGAAACTACACTATGAAACAAAGATAAATGACAAAGAATGACAGGCAAACTCAGCTCCACCATTCAATGAATCAGATGGCTCATTCATCAAAAAACTCACTGATATTGCCAACTACTTTAATGATGTTTTTAATTTGCTAGATTGGCAAATTTAGGTATGACATGCCAGCAACAAACACTGAAACTACACATCCAAGTATATATGACCAAATTATGAAAGACAAGCATTGCAATTTTGAATTCTGTAAAGTGAGTGTGGAAGAGGTGAAAAAATAGTTGATAATGACAAGCCACCAGGGTCTGACAACTTGGATGGAAAATTAATTTGGATAATAGCGGATGATTTTGCCACTCTTATTTAGTTGACCAATCAGCCAATCCTTAGTAAACTTTTGGAAAAAATTGTGTTTGACCAGATACAATACAGTAAACAAATTGACAACAGACTTTCAGCATGCTTATTGTGAAGGACATTCAGTAAAGCCAGGATGTCTATGTATGCGGATGACTCAACACTATACACGTCAGCTACTACTGCAACTAAAATGATTGCAACACTTAACAAAGAGCTGCAGTCCGTTTCAGAATGGATGGCAAGGAATAAGTTAATCCTAAATATTTCAAAAACTAAAAGCATTGTATTTGTCCCAAATAAATATTGTCCCAAAACTAAATATTGCAATGAATAATGTGGAGATTGAACAAGTTGAGGTGACTAAACTGCTTGGAGTAACCCTGGATTGTAAACTGTCATGGTCAAAACATATGAATACAACATTAGCTAAGATGGGGAGAAGATGGGTCTGCTCTGCCTTCTTAACAGCGCTATCAACAAGGCAGGTCCTACAGGCCATAGTTTTGTCGCACCCGGACTACTGTTCAGTCGTGGGGTCAGGTGCCACAAAGAGGGACTTAGGGAAATTGCAATTGGCTCAGAACAGGGCAACACGGCTGGCCCTTGGATGTACACAGAGAGCTAACATTAATAATATGCATGTCAATCTCTCCTGGCTCAAAGTTGAGAAGAGATTGACTTCACCACTGAGAGGTATTGACATGTTGAATGCACCGAGCGGTCTCTTACTACTGGCACACAGCTCGGATACCCATGCATATCCCACAAGACATGCCACCAGAGGTCTCTTCACAGTCCCCAAGTCCAGAACAGACTCTGGGAGGTGCACAGTACTACATAGAGCCATGACTACATGAAACTCTATTCCACATCAAGTAACTCATGCAGGCAGTGAAATTTGATCAAATAAACAGATAAAAAAATCCACTTTATGGAACAGTGGGGACTGTGAAGAGACACAAACACAGGCACAGACACATGCATCATTGAGAAGCTAAGTTATTGAAATGACATGGAGCTGTAGGCCTAACAGTCCTGCTTGCTGTAGCTTTTTTAACATAAGTTACTTATTAGCATAAAGGCTTACTTCAATATACAGTATATCAATCAATCATTCATTTGTGCATGTCATCACACAGCATACAAGTCATCCATGTCTTTAAAACCAGTTAGAGCTAGGCAGAGTACTGCCCCCTTTGGAGGAATTGCGTGCCCATAGTAAACAGAAAAAGAATCTGTCCAAAATTGCTAATATATGCATATAATAATTATTATTGAATAGAAAACACTCTAAAGCTTCTAAAACCGTTCTAATTATGTCTGTATGTAAAGCAGAACTCACAGGGCAGCCATTCTCCCAAAGTCTCTCTGTCAGCAGTAAAGTTGGGCCAACTTTGACGTCATCGCCCCTACCCTTCCCAACCAGCTACGGATCTGGGAACAGTTTCTATGTCTTCAGTGCGATGTCTCCTTTCAATGGGGCGTTTCATTGTGAAAATCGCGTGCTCTCTCACCCTTTGGCGGGCTAAAACATTCGGGTCACGCGAAAATACATGCACTCTCATGCGCACGTCACGTCTGGAGATCCCTTTGTTCCAGGATTCATTACACAATGTGAGTTTGTCTGTTCGAGTTGAGAATTGTTTTGCACGTTTAGAACATCCTAAAGCTTGATTCTGCACTTAGTTTGACCAGTTTAGTCAACATATAATATGTAATTTTGAAGTTTTGATGCGCAACTCCTCGAATTTTGGCTGCATTTCAGCCGGAATTTGTGCGTTTGATAACCCAAAGACGCAGACTTGAAAGCCAAACGCTGTTTTTGGTAAGTATGACTCCTTGCACGACTTCTGATCGAAGACCATCAAAGGTAAGGGAATATTTATGTGGTAATTTTGTGTTTCTGTTGACTCCAACATAGCGGAGAAATATTGCTAATGTCTGAGCGCCGTCTCAGATTATTGCCTAGTGAACGAATTCTGTAACGTTAAAAATAAATGTAACACAGCGGTTGCATTAAGAAGCAGTGTATCTTTCTAACTATATGTAGAACATGTACAGTGCCTTGCGAAAGTATTCAGGCCCCCTTGAACTTTGCGACCTTTTGCCACATTTCAGGCTTCAAACATAAAGATATAAAACTGTATTTTTTTGTGAAGAATCAAAAACAAGTGGGACACAATCATGAAGTGGAACGACATTTATTGGATATTTCAAACTTTTTTAACAAATCAAAAACGGAAAAATTAGGCGTGCAAAATTATTCAGCCCCCTTAAGTTAATACTTTGTAGCGCCACCTTTTGCTGCGATTACAGCTGTAAGTCGCTTGGGCTATGTCTCTATCAGTTTTGCACATCGAGAGACTGACATTTTTTCCCATTCCTCCTTGCAAAACAGCTCGAGCTCAGTGAGGTTGGATGGAGAGCATTTGTGAACAGCAGTTTCCAGTTCTTTCCACAGATTCTCGTTTGGATTCAGGTCTGGACTTTGACTTGGCCATTCTAACACCTGGATATGTTTATTTTTTAACCATTCCATTGTAGATTTTGCTTTATGTTTTGGATCATTGTCTTGTTGGAAGACAAATCTCTGTCCCAGTCTCAGGTCTTTTGCAGACTCCATCAGGTTTTCTTCCAGAATGGTTCTGTATTTGGCTCCATCCATCTTCCCATCAATTTTAACCATGTCCCTGCTGAAGAAAAGCAGGCCCAAACCATGATGCTGCCACCACCATGTTTGACAGTGGGGATGTGTGTTCAGGGTGATGAGCTGTGTTGTTTTTACGCCAAACATAACGTTTTGCATTGTTGCCAAAAAGTTCTATTTTGGTTTCATCTGACCAGAGCACCTTCTTCCACATGTTTGGTGTGTCTCCCAGGTGGCTTGTGGGAAACTTTAAACAACACTTTTTATGGATATCTTTAAGAAATGGCTTTCTTCTTGCCACTCTTCCATAAAGGCCAGATTTGTGCAATATACGACTGATTGTTGTCCTATGGACAGAGTCTCCCACCTCAGCTGTAGATCTCTGCAGTTCATCCAGAGTGATCATGGGCCTCTTGGCTGCATCTCTGATCAGTCTTCTCCTTGTATGAGCTGAAAGTTTAGAGGGACGGACAGGTCTGGGTAGATTTGCAGTGGTCTGATACTGTTTCCGGGTTGGAGCGAGCGGTCGCATTCGCACTTCGCTCCGCAGGTTGTATAACTTTTCATTACATTTCATTACATTTCACTATAGTACAACGGTTTGATTTGTCTAATCTTAGCAATTTCTTCTTAGCTAGCTACATAGCCGTCTTTGTATCAAAGATAATTGCGTAATTATCGTATTTCGTCGTCCTAACGTAGTCTACACTGCCATCTGCCAAGCAGCTAGCCAGCTAGCTAACGTCCACCCTCTACCGAATAGCAGCACTGTAAAAACTATTACACTCAACTGAATGACCTGATTAGTGTAGTGTTAGCTAGCTACATAGTTGTCTTGCTGTCTTCGTATCCAAGATAATTGTGTAGTTTAGAGTGTGTAGTCTTAGAGTGATTATCTTAATTTACCGAGGTTAGCTAGCCAGCTATTTGTCGTCCTTAACGTAGGAGACACTGCTAGCTAGCCAACAGCTAGCCAACGTCCACCGAATAGAACTTCCTCACTCAACAACCCGGTCGCATTCCGCTTCGCTCCACAGGTAGTATCACATTTTCATTTCATTTCATTACAGTACAACGGTTTGATTTGTTTGATCGTAGCTAGCTACATAGCTAGCTACATAGCAGTCTTTGTATCAAAGATAATTGTGTAGTCTAGAGCGATTTTCTAGGTTAGCTAGCCAGTTATTGTCGTTCTTTTAACGCAACGTAACGTAATCAACACTGCTAGCTAGCCAGCTAGCCCCCGAATAGCAGCACTGTGGAAACTATCACACTCAACGGAACGACTTGATTAGTGTAGTGTCAACAACGCAGCCACTGCCAGCTAGCCTACTTCAGCAGTACTGTATCATTTTAATAATTTTAGTCAATAAGATTCTTGCTACGTAAGCTTAACTTTCTGAACATTCGAGACGTGTAGTCCACTTGTCATTCCAATCTCCTTTGCATTAGCGTAGCCTCGTCTGTAGCCTGTCAACTATGTGTCTGTCTATCCCTGTTCTCTCCTCTCTGCACAGACCATACAAACGCTCCACACCGCGTGGCCGCGGCCACCCTAATCTGGTGGTCCCAGCGCGCACGACCCACGTGGAGTTCCAGGTCTCCGGTAGCCTCTGGAACTGCCGATCTGCGGCCAACAAGGCAGAGTTCATCTCAGCCTATGCCTCCCTCCAGTCCCTCGACTTCTTGGCACTGACGGAAACATGGATCACCACAGATAACACTGCTACTCCTACTGCTCTCTCTTCGTCCGCCCACGTGTTCTCGCACACCCCGAGAGCTTCTGGTCAGCGGGGTGGTGGCACCGGGATCCTCATCTCTCCCAAGTGGTCATTCTCTCTTTCTCCCCTTACCCATCTGTCTATCGCCTCCTTTGAATTCCATGCTGTCACAGTTACCAGCCCTTTCAAGCTTAACATCCTTATCATTTATCGCCCTCCAGGTTCCCTCGGAGAGTTCATCAATGAGCTTGATGCCTTGATAAGCTCCTTTCCTGAGGACGGCTCACCTCTCACAGTTCTGGGCGACTTTAACCTCCCCACGTCTACCTTGACTCATTCCTCTCTGCCTCCTTCTTTCCACTCCTCTCCTCTTTGACCTCACCCTCTCACCTTCCCCCCTACTCACAAGGCAGGCAATACGCTCGACCTCATCTTTACTAGATGCTGTTCTTCCACTAACCTCATTGCAACTCCTCCAAGTCTCCGACCACTACCTTGTATCCTTTTCCCTCTCGCTCTCATCCAACACTTCCCACACTGCCCCTACTGGATGGTATCGCGCCGTCCCAACCTTCGCTCTCTCTCCCCCGCTACTCTCTCCTCTTCCATCCTATCATCTCTTCCCTCTGCTCAAACCTTCTCCAACCTATCTCCTGATTCTGCCTCCTCAACCCTCCTCTCCTCCCTTTCTGCATCCTTTGACTCTCTATGTCCCCTATCCTCCAGGCCGGCTCGGTCCTCCCCTCCCGCTCCGTGGCTCGACGACTCATTGCGAGCTAACAGAACAGGGCTCCGGGCAGCCGAGCGGAAATGGAGGAAAACTCGCCTCCCTGCGGACCTGGCATCCTTTCACTCCCTCCTCTCTACATTTTCCTCTTCTGTCTCTGCTGCTAAAGCCACTTTCTACCACTCTAAATTCCAAGCATCTGCCTCTAACCCTAGGAAGCTCTTTGCCACCTTCTCCTCCCTCCTGAATCCTCCCCCTCCTCCCTCTCTGCAGATGACTTCGTCAACCATTTTGAAAAGAAGGTCGACGACATCCGATCCTCGTTTGCTAAGTCAAACGACACCGCTGGTTCTGCTCACACTGCCCTACCCTGTGCTCTGACCTCTTTCTCCCCTCTCTCTCCAGATGAAATCTCGCGTCTTGTGACGGCCGGCCGCCCAACAACCTGCCCGCTTGACCCTATCCCCTCCTCTCTTCTCCAGACCATTTCCGGAGACCTTCTCCCTTACCTCACCTCGCTCATCAACTCATCCCTGACCGCTGGCTACGTCCCTTCCGTCTTCAAGAGAGCGAGAGTTGCACCCTTCTGAAAAAACCTACACTCGATCCCTCCGATGTCAACAACTACAGACCAGTATCCCTTCTTTCTTCTCTCTCCAAAACTCTTGAACGTGCCGTCCTTGGCCAGCTCTCCCGCTATCTCTCTCAGAATGACCTTCTTGATCCAAATCAGTCAGGTTTCAAGACTAGTCATTCAACTGAGACTGCTCTTCTCTGTATCACGGAGGCGCTCCGCACTGCTAAAGCTAACTCTCTCTCCTCTGCTCTCATCCTTCTAGACCTATCGGCTGCCTTCGATACTGTGAACCATCAGATCCTCCTCTCCACCCTCTCCGAGTTGGGCATCTCCCGGCGCGGCCCACGCTTGGATTGCGTCCTACCTGACAGGTCGCTCCTACCAGGTGGCGTGGCGAGAATCCGTCTCCTCACCACGCGCTCTCACCACTGGCGTCCCCCAGGGCTCTGTTCTAGGCCCTCTCCTATTCTCGCTATACACCAAGTCACTTGGCTCTGTCATAACCTCACATGGTCTCTCCTATCATTGCTATGCAGACGACACACAATTAATCTTCTCCTTTCCCCCTTCTGATGACCAGGTGGCGAATCGCATCTCTGCATGTCTGGCAGACATATCAGTGTGGATGACGGATCACCACCTCAAGCTGAACCTCGGCAAGACGGAGCTGCTCTTCCTCCCGGGGAAGGACTGCCCGTTCCATGATCTCGCCATCACGGTTGACAACTCCATTGTGTCCTCCTCCCAGAGCGCTAAGAACCTTGGCGTGATCCTGGACAACACCCTGTCGTTCTCAACTAACATCAAGGCGGTGGCCCGTTCCTGTAGGTTCATGCTCTACAACATCCGCAGAGTACGACCCTGCCTCACACAGGAAGCGGCGCAGGTCCTAATCCAGGCACTTGTCATCTCCCGTCTGGATTACTGCAACTCGCTGTTGGCTGGGCTCCCTGCCTGTGCCATTAAACCCCTACAACTCATCCAGAACGCCGCAGCCCGTCTGGTGTTCAACCTTCCCAAGTTCTCTCACGTCACCCCGCTCCTCCGCTCCCTCCACTGGCTTCCAGTTGAAGCTCGCATCCGCTACAATACCATGGTGCTTGCCTACGGAGCTGTGAGGGGAACGGCACCTCAGTACCTCCAGGCTCTGATCAGGCCCTACACCCAAACAAGAGCACTGCGTTCATCCACCTCTGGCTTGCTCGCCTCCCTACCACTGAGGAAGTACAGTTCCCGCTCAGCCCAGTCAAAACTGTTCGCTGCTCTGGCCCCCCAATGGTGGAACAAACTCCCTCACGACGCCAGGACAGCGGAGTCAATCACCACCTTCCGGAGACACCTGAAACCCCACCTCTTTAAGGAATACCTAGGATAGGATAAAGTAATCCTTCTCACCCCCCCCCCCCCCTTAAAAGATTTAGATGCACTATTGTAAAGTGGCTGTTCCACTGGATTTCATAAGGTGAACGCACCCATTTGTAAGTCGCTCTGGATAAGAGCGTCTGCTAAATGACTTAAATGTAAATGTCTGATAGTCCTTCCATTTCAATATTATCGCTTGCACAGTGCTCCTTGGGATGTTTAAAGCTTGGGAAATCTTTTTGTATCCAAATCCGGCTTTAAACTTCTTCACAACAGTATCTCGGACCTGCCTGGTGTGTTCCTTGTTCTTCATGATGCTCTCTGCGCTTTTAACGGACCTCTGAGACTATCACAGTGCAGGTGCATTTATACGGAGACTTGATTACACACAGGTGGATTTTATTTATCATCATTAGTCATTTAGGTCAACATTGGATCATTCAGAGATCCTCACTGAACTTCTGGAGAGAGTTTGCTGCACTGAAAGTAAAGGGGCTGAATAATTTTGCACGCCCAATTTTTCAGTTTTTGATTTGTTAAAAAAGTTTGAAATATCCAATAAATGTCGTTCCACTTCATGATTGTGTCCCACTTGTTGTTGATTCTTCACAAAAAATACAGTTTTATATCTTTATGTTTGAAGCCTGAAATGTGGCAAAAGGTCGCAAAGTTCAAGGGGGCCGAATACTTTCGCAAGGCACTGTATATTTAGTCAAAGTTTATGATGTGTATTGCTGTTATCTGGTGGAGTTATCATAATTTCTCCGGACATTTTAGTAGCATTTTTTGAACATGTCGTCATTGTAAACAGGGGGGGGGGGGGGTACCCTTTGGGGAACCTGTACCGTTAACACGTTAAATACAGTCAAGCATTTTAGTTATAAAACTAAATAACAAAGGGAGCCTTGAATAATTAAACAATGAATAAACCTAAATATGTCGGCTAAAGTGATTGAATTCACAAATGCATTTGACTGTTTTTAATATTGGCTGTACTTGAGACTTTAAACCCTTTTTTGTTTTGTTTATAAACAGACTATATGGGATTGATTATAATTTGTTTGTAAATTATTATTGTATTTGTTGTGCTGTTTACACTGTTAGAAATGTAGCTTAATTCAAATGATTAATATTATGGTGTTTCTATTCCAAGGAAAACAAAAATGCATTTTACAGTAGCCTACAGTAGCCTATGTAGCCAAGGGTTTCCACGAGGAAAATATTTGCACTGTACAACGTGACCTGTCGGGAGTAATCCTAACATTTCCATATCCTAATTGTAGGCTAACCAATACCCAAACAGATATTCAGTGAATATAAAATCAGATTGATTTATGAAGACCAGTCAACATTGCTGGTCTCAAAGCAGAGCGAAACGGTGCTGAAATCGTTAACCACACGTGGGTAGTCTATTGCTTCAAATCCTATTACAACAATTGGATGACTTTGGGTGTTTTCAGTAAGCAACAATTGCCTTCAATTGCATTAGCCTACGTTATTTCAAATATTTCTGTCATTCAGTGATATTTATTCCCATAGTAATTTGTTATGGATCCATCAAGATGTGGTTAGACAACAGTGCATGTGGTGGGCTATGCAAAGAGATGGGAGAAGTAGCATGCCTTGCAAACATCGGTTTTTCTTCATCCTCATCATTCAGTTCATTTCAATTCAATTGTAATACATTTTGTCACTCCTGTTCAACAACTACAAATCACTTTTGCATGTGCTCCAAAGGGATAACATGATATAGGTTAATTAAATAATCGAAAGGACCATTTTCATTATTTACTTGTCTAGTGGATAATTATTTTTAGCATATAATTGTCACGAACCTCGCTGAAGAGGGTGCCTCTTCCTGTTCGGGCAGGGCTCGGTGGTCGTCGTCACTGGCCTATTAGCTGCCATCGATTCTTTTTCCGTTTGTGTTTGTTATTGGTTAATTGGGTACACCTGTTTTGTATTAGGGTTTGTTTGTAGGGTATTTAAGGGCACTAGGCCTGCTGGGTTTTTGTGCGGGCTTGTTTATTGTTACTCTGTGTTTGATGGGTTATTTGCTTTTCGTGTTCTTTATTTATCCGGTCTATTTTGTCCTGTTGTTTTTGGACTGGCAACTATTTACGCCTTGTGTGTTGGCGTCATTCATTTTTGGTTGCACCGGTGAATAAATTTGTGATAAACGAAGGAACCCTGCTCTCTGCGCCTGATTCTACCCACCACTCATAGTTTATCGTAACAGAAGCCCGCACCGAAGAAATGGAATCAGCAGGAGCAGGGACCACCCCTCTCCCCACTATTGAGGAGCGCGTCCATCACCACACAGCTGTCCTCCATCGGATTGGTACGGCGATGGATCAGATGATGGAGAGGATGGAACGATGGGAAAGGAGTGGTTTACCGACGCCTATCTCAGCTCTCCCACTACCGACACCATCTACACCATCTACATCGTCCTCTGGGTCCGGCGCACTGCGTCTCACTCCCCCGAGGGAGTACGAGGGAGCAGCGGCTGGGTGCCAGGGATTTTTGCTCCAGCTAGAGCTCTACCTGGCTACCGTGCTTCCGGCTCCCTCGGGTGAGGAGAGTGTGAGCCTCCTCGTCTCCTGTTTAACGGGCAGGGCCCTGGACTGGGCTAACGCGGTCTGGAACAGTCCAGACTCGGCTCGGGACAACTACCTGGAGTTCACCCGCCGTTTCAGAGCTGTGTTCGATCATCCACCAGAGGGGAAAGCGGCGGGTGAGCAACTGTTCCACCTCAGACAGGAGATGAGGAGTGCGCAGGACTTCGCGTTGGAGTTTAGGACCCTAGCTGCTGGTGCTGGGTGGAATGACAGGGCCCTGATGGATCATTACCGGTGTAGTCTTCGGGAGGACGTCCGCCGGGAGCTAGCTTGCAGAGACACAACTCTCTCCCTGGATGAACTTATAGACATGTCTATTCGATTGGACAACATGCTGGCTGCCCGCGGGCGTTCGGAAGGGGTCCTGTTAATTCCACCCTCCAGCTCTCCCACTCCCACTCTGATGGAGTTGGGAGGAGCTGCATCTAGGGGAACCAGAGGGGGCTCCTCCTGCTCCTATTGTGGACGTAGAGGACACACTTCGGACCGGTGTTGGAGGAGTCCCTCTGGGAGTCGAGATGGTCGGCGGAACACTCCTCGGCCACCCCAGGTGAGTAAGCACCAAACTCACTCAGAGCTCCTTGTTGGTCACATGTTTTTGTTAATTCTTTTCCCTGCGTTTTTCCCCTCTCTTCAGCATAAGGCGCTAGTCGATTCAGGCGCAGCTGGGAGTTTTATGGATCGTGGACTCGCCCGTAAATTGGGTATTCCGTTAGTGCCGATAGAACCACCTGTCCCCGTGCACTCCTTAGATAGCCGACCGTTAGGGTCAGGGCTGGTCAGGGAGGCCACGATTCCGCTGGACATGGTAACGCAGGGGAATCATAGGGAGAGGATCAGTTTCTACCTTATTGATTCACCTGGGTTCCCGGTGGTATTGGGGGTTCCCTGGCTGGCTATTCACAATCCCGTTATTTCCTGGAAACAGGGGGCTCTTAACCTGTTGCTTCTACCCGGGACGCTTGCATCCCAACTAGAGCTCTGGAAATGCAAATGCGCTACGCTAAATGCTAATAGTATTAGTTAAAACTCAAACGTTCATTAAAATACACATGCAGGGTATCGAATTAAAGCTACACTCGTTGTGAATCCAGGCAACAAGTCAGATTTTTAAAATGCTTTTCGGCGAAAGCATGAGAAGCTATTATCTGATAGCATGCAACACCCCAAAAGACCCACAGGGGACGTAAACAAAATAATTAGCATTTCGGCGTTACACAAACCGCACAATAAAATAGAAAACATTCATTACCTTTCACCATCTTCTTTGTTGGCACTCCTAGATGTCCCATAAACACTATTGGGTCTTTATTTCGATTAAATCGGTCCATATAAAGCCTAGATATCGTTATATGTAGACTGTGATAAACAAAAAAAATATTGTTTCAAAACGTAACGTCATTTTTTAAAATTCAAAAAGTCGACGATAAACTTTCACAAAACACTTCGAAATACGTTTGTAATGCAACTTTAGGTATTAGTAAACGTTAATAAGCGATAAAATTCATCAGGAGGCGATGTAAAGATCATTAGCTGTCCGTCTGGAAAAATGTCCGGCTAGAAACTCAACGAAAATATCCGGTCCTAGACCGGATTAGATACGGTGTCCTGTATGTGTTTGACCAAGAAAAAACTCGAAGGGAAATGACAAGACTCTAGACACCCTGTGGAAGCTGTAGGTACTGCAACCTCAGTCAATTAATTGTGGTTCACGTTTATCAATGGGTTCAAGTAGCGCATGGATATATTTTCCCCATTTTCAGTGATCAGTTTTTCCTGTGCTTTTCGATGTAAATGCCGTTCTGGTAAAGCCACAGCAGTGATTTAACCAGTTTTTTAAACGTCTGAGTGTTTTCTATCCACACAGACTAAGCAAATGCATATACTATATTCCTGGCATGAGTAGCAGGGCGCTGAAATGTTGCGCGATTTTTAACAGAATGTTCAAAAAAGTAGAGGGTCGACTGAAGAGGTTAAGGGGTGGTCAGACGAGTGTTCGGAGAGGTTTATAGGAGTTTCCATCGGTGCCACGACGGTGGAGAGTCCAGACCAGGTTTCCACCGTGCGCATTCCCCCAGAATATGCCGATTTGGCTATCGCTTTTAGTAAGAAGAGAGCGACCAAATTACCACCTCATCGACGGTGGGATTGCGTGATAAACCTCCTGGAGAACGCTGCACTTCCCCGGAGTCATGTGTACCCACTGTCACAGGAGGAGACGTTGGCTATGGAAACATATGTCACGGAAGCTCTGAGACAGGGGTACATTCGGTCCTCCATGTCACCCGTCTCCTCGAGTTTCTTTTTTGTGAGGAAAAAGGAGGGAGGTCTGCGTCCGTGCATTGATTATCGAGGTCTCAATTCGATCACAGTGGGATTTAGTTATCCGCTACCTCTCATCGCTACGGTGGTGGAATCATTCCACGGAGCGCGTTTCTTCACAAAACTGGACCTCAGGAGCGCGTATAATCTGGTGCGTATTCGGAAGGGAGACGAGTGGAAAACAGCGTTTAGTACCACATCAGGCCACTATGAGTACCGCGTCATGCCGTATGGGTTGAAGAATGCTCCAGCCGTCTTCCAATCCTTTGTAGATGAGATTCTCAGGGACTTGCACGGGCAGGGTGTGGTAGTCTATATTGATGACATCTTGATTTATTCTGCCACACATTCTTGCGCATGTTTCCTTGGTGCGCAAGGTTCTTGGGCGACTGCTGGAGCATGACCTATACGTCAAGGCTGAGAAATGTGTGTTCTCCAAACCAGACGTTTCCTTCCTGGGTTATCGCATTTCCAGCTCGGGGATGATGATGGAGTGTGACCGTGTTAATGCCGTGCGTAATTGGCCGACTCCGACCACGGTTTTTATTTTATTTTTATTTCACCTTTATTTAACCAGGTAGGCTAGTTGAGAACAAGTTCTCATTTGCAACTGCGACCTGGCCAAGATAAAGCATAGCAGTGTGAACAGACAACACAGAGTTACACATGGAGTAAACAATTAACAAGTCAATAACACAGTAGAAAAAAAAAAAAAAAAAAAAAATGGGCAGTCTATATACAATGTGTGCAAAAGGCATGAGGAGGTAGGCGAATAATACAATTTTGCAGATTAACACTGGGGTGATAAATGATCAGATGGTCATGTACAGGTAGAGATATTGGTGTGCAAAAGGGCAGAAAAGTAAATAAAAAAATTAAAAAAACAGTATAAAAACAGTATGGGAATGAGGTAGGTGAAAATGGGTGGGCTATTTACCAATAGACTATGTACAGCTGCAGCGATCGGTTAGCTGCTCGGATAGCTGATGTTTGAAGTTGGTGAGGGAGATAAAAGTCTCCAACTTCAGCGATTTTTGCAGTTCGTTCCAGTCACAGGCAGCAGAGTACTGGAACGAAAGGCGGCCAAATGAGGTGTTGGCTTTAGGGATGATCAATGAGATACACCTGCTGGAGCGTGTGCTACGGATGGGTGTTGCCATTGTGACCAGTGAACTGAGATAAGGCGGAGCTTTACCTAGCATGGACTTGTAGATGACCTGGAGCCAGTGGGTCTGGCGACGAATATGTAGCGAGGGCCAGCCGACTAGAGCATACAAGTCGCAGTGGTGGGTGGTATAAGGTGCTTTGGTGACAAAACGGATGGCACTATGATAGACTGCATCCAGTTTGCTGAGTAGAGTGTTGGAAGCCATTTTGTAGATGACATCGCCAAATCGAGGATCGGTAGGATAGTCAGTTTTACTAGGGTAAGCTTGGCGGCGTGAGTGAAGGAGGCTTTGTTATGCGGAATAGAAAGCCGACTCTTGATTTGATTTTCGATTGGAGATGTTTGATGTGAGTCTGGAAGGAGAGTTTGCAGTCTAGCCAGACACCTAGGTACTTATAGATGTCCACATATTCAAGGTCGGAACCATCCAGGGTGGTGATGCTAGTCGGGCATGCGGGTGCAGGCAGCGATCGGTTGAAAAGCATGCATTTGGTTTTACTCGCGTTTAAGAGCAGTTGGAGGCCACGGAAGGAGTGCTGTATGGCATTGAAGCTCGTTTGGAGGTTAGATAGCACAGTGTCCAATGACGGGCCGAAAGTATATAGAATGGTGTCGTCTGCGTAGAGGTGGATCAGGAATCGCCCGCAGCAAGAGCAACATCATTGATATATACAGAGAAAAGAGTCGGCCCGAGAATTGAACCCTGTGGCACCCCCATAGAGACTGCCAGAGGACCGGACAGCATGCCCTCCGATTTGACACACTGAACTCTGTCTGCAAAGTAGTTGGTGAACCAGGCAAGGCAGTCATCCGAGAAACCGAGGCTATTGAGTCTGCCGATAAGAATATGGTGATTGACAGAGTCGAAAGCCTTGGCGAGGTCGATGAAGACGGCTGCACAGTACTGTCTTTTATCGATGGCGGTTATGATATCGTTTAGTACCTTGAGCGTGGCTGAGGTGCACCCGTGACCGGCTCGGAAACCAGATTGCACAGCGGAGAAGGTACGGTGGGATTCGAGATGGTCAGTGACCTGTTTGTTGACTTGGCTTTCAAGACCTTAGATAGGCAGGGCAGGATGGATATAGGTCTATAGCAGTTTGGATCCAGGGTGTCTCCCCCTTTGATGAGGGGGATGACTGCGGCAGCTTTCCAATCCTTGGGGATCTCAGACGATATGAAAGAGAGGTTGAACAGGCTGGTAATAGGGGTTGCGACAATGGCGGCAGATAGTTTCAGAAATAGAGGGTCCAGATTGTCAAGCCCAGCTGATTTGTACGGGTCTAGGTTTTGCAGCTCTTTCAGAATGTCTGCTATCTGGATTTGGGTAAAGGAGAACCTGGAGAGGCTTGGGCGAGGAGCTGCGGGGGGGGCGGAGCTGTTGGCCGAGGTTGGAGTAGCCAGGCGGAAGGCATGACCAGCCGTTGAGAAGTGCTTATTGAAGCTTTCGATAATCGTGGATTTATCGGTGGAGACCGTGTTACCTAGCCTCAGTGCAGTGGGCAGCTGGGAGGAGGTGCTCTTGTTCTCCATGGACTTTACAGTGTCCCAGAACTTTTTGGAGTTGGAGCTACAGGATGCAAACTTCTGCCTGAAGAAGCTGGCCTTAGCTTTCCTGACTGACCGCGTGTATTGGTTCCTGACTTCCCTGAACAGTTGCATATCACGGGGGCTATTCGATGCTATTGCAGTCCGCCACAGGATGTTTTTGTGCTGGTCGAGGGCAGTCAGGTCTGGAGTGAACCAAGGGCTGTATCTGTTCTTGGTTCTGCATTTTTTGAACGGAGCATGCTTATCTAAAATGGTGAGGAAGTTACTTTTAAAGAATGACCAGGCATCCTCAACTGACGGGATGAGGTCAATGTCCTTCCAGGATACCCGGCCAGGTCGATTAGAAAGGCCTGCTCACAGAAGTGTTTTAGGGAGCGTTTGACAGTGATGAGGGGTGGTCGTTTGACTGCGGCTCCGTGGCGGATACAGGCAATGAGGCAGTGATCGCTGAGATCCTGGTTGAAGACAGCGGAGGTGTATTTGGAGGGCCAGTTGGTCAGGATGACGTCTATGAGGGTGCCCTTGTTTACAGAGTTAGGGTTGTACCTGGTGGGTTCCTTGATGATTTGAGTGAGATTGAGGGCATCTAGCTTACATTGTAGGACTGCCGGGGTGTTAAGCATATCCCAGTTTAGGTCACCTAACAGAACAAACTCTGAAGCTAGATGGGGGCGATCAATTCACAAATGGTGTCCAGGGCACAGCTGGGAGCTGAGGGTGGCCGGTAGCAGGCGGCAACAGTGAGAGACTTATTTCTGGAGAGGGTAATTTTCAAAATTAGTAGTTCGAACTGTTTGGGTATGGACCTGGAAAGTATGACATTACTTTGCAGGCTATCTCTGCAGTAGACTGCAACTCCGCCCCCTTTGGTAGTTCTATCTTGACGGAAGATGTTATAATTGGGTATGGAAATCTCTGAATTTTTGGTGGCCTTCCTGAGCCAGGATTCAGACACGGCAAGGACATCAGGGTTAGCAGAGTGTGCTAAAGCAGTGAGTAAAACAAACTTAGGGAGGAGGCTTCTGATGTTGACATGCATAAAACCAAGGCTTTTTCGATCACAGAAGTCAACAAATGAGGGTACCTGGGGACATGCAGGGCCTGGGTTTACCTCCACATCACCCGCGGAACAGAGAAGGAGTAGTATGAGGGTGCGGCTAAAGGCTATCAAAACTGGTCGCCTAGAGCGTTGGGGGCAGAGGATAAGAGGAGCAGGTTTCTGGGCATGGTAGAATATATTCAGGGCATAATGCGCAGACAGGGGTATGGTGGGGTGCGGGTACAGCGGAGGTAAGCCCAGGCACTGGGTGATGATGAGACAGGTTGTATCTCTGGACATGCTGGTTGTAATGGGTGAGGTCACTGCATGTGTGGGAGGTGGGACAAAGGAGGTAACAGGGGTATGCAGAGTGGGTCTAGGGGCTCCATTGTGAACTAAAACAATTATAACTAACCTGAACAACAGTATACAAGGCATATTGACATCTGAGAGAGACATACAGCGAGGCATACAGTAATCACAGGTGTTGAATTTGGAAAGCTAGCTAAAAAACAGTAGGCGAAGCTAATCCGCTAGCACAACAAACAGCAGGTAAAATGGCGTTGACTAGGCAACGGGGCCGACAGGTAAGACAAACAAGCAGAAAGGAGTACCGTGATTAATGGACAGTCCAGCGTGCGTCAGCTATGTAGCCAAGAGATCAGTGTCCAGGGGGCAGCGGTGGATGGGCAGGGGGGCTGGGCTGGCGAGTGTTATCCAGGTTTTTAAAAAAAACTAACAATGACTAACTAGCTTGTAGCTAGTTAGCTGGTTAGCGTCTGGAGGTTCTTGAGTGTGTCATAAAAATAAAAGAGTAAAAGTAACAGCGATTCCGTATCACATTGGGTGAGGCAGGTTTCCGGAAGGTATAAACAAATTAAAAATCAAAAAGAGATAGAAAGTAAATGGGGTCAGAGAGTGATTGGGACGCGGTGGTACAGACGGTTAGCAGGCCTGTGCTAACAAGCTAAAAGTTCGTAGGCCCGAGCTAGACAAGGTAGCAGTTAGCGGACCGGAGCTTGACAAGCTAGCCGTTAGCAGGCCGAATTAGCAAGCAGGGAGATAGCGAGGGCTAGAGAGTTAACCTTTGGGGGACGTCGCGATGGGGTGAGTCTGTTTATTCCTCTTCATGCGGTGAGCTGGAGATACAGCGATTCAGAAAGCTCGCGGGCCTTGGCCAGCAGATGGATCTTTGGCGATGTCGCAGCGGAAAAGCCTGTTGAAACCCCCTCGGACGATTATGTCGGCGGACCAGTCGTGATGGATCGGCGGGGCTCCGTGTCGGCAGTAGAGGGTCAGTAGAGGGTCCAGGCCAATTGGCAAATTAGGTATTTTTGGACCTCTTCAGCAAGTCGGGAGATGGGCTTAGCTCGAGGCTAGCTCCAGGCTAACTGGTGCTTGCTCTGGGACAGAGACGTTAGCCAGGAGTAGCCACTCGGATTGCAGCTAGCTATTTACGATGATCCGGTATAAGGGTTCAGAGCTTGCGGTAGGAATCCGGAGATGTGGTAGAGAAAAAGCAGTCTGATATGCTTTGGGTAGATGTCGCGCTGGTGTCCTAGTTAGCGTTGAAGACCGCTAGCAGTGGCTAGCTAGTAGCTAGTTAGCGGCTAGCTTCTGATGAGGGTTCAGATTCTAAAGTATAGAAAAAGCAGATCCGTACCACATTGGGGGATGCGGGTTGCAGGAGAGTATATTCAGCCTGTAGTTGGAAAGTGAGATTAAAATATGTACGAAATATATACAGAAAAAAAAACGAGGAATTTGTTATTTGTTTCTGGCCGTTTTGAGGAAAAAAACTATATTTACACTATACAGGACGGGACAAGACAAAACACACGTCCGACTGCTACGCCATCTTGGATGTGGAGGTGGTTTTTTTCCACAAAGGAGGTGCAGCGGTTTTTAGGGTTTGCCAATTACTACCGGAGGTTTATCCGGGGTTTTGGCCAAGTAGCGGCGCCCATTACCTCACTGCTGAAGGGGGGACCGGTGCGTTTGCGGTGGTCAGCTGAGGCTGATGGAGCCTTCAACCAGTTGAAGGTACTGTTCACTGGAGCTCCCGTGTTGGCGCATCCGGACCCTTCATTAGCATTCATAGTGGAGGTGGATGTGTCCGAGGCTGGGGTTGGGGCCATGCTGTCTCAGCGTTCGGGCACGCCACCGAAGCTCCGTCCCTGCGCTTTCTTTTCTAAGAAGCTGGATCCGGCGGAGCGGAACTATGATGTGGGGGATCGGGAGTTACTAGCTATGGTAAAAGCCCTGAAGGTGTGGAGACACTGGCTAGAGGGGGCTAAACACCCTTTTCTCATCTGGACTGACCACCGTAATCTGGAGTATATTCGAGAAGCGAGGAGACTGAATCCGCGTCAGGCTAGGTGGGCCATGTTTTTTACACATTTTAGATGTACAATCTCTTACAGACCAGGTTCCCTCAACACTAAGGCCGACGCACTGTCCCGTCTCTATGACACCGAGGACCGGTCCATCGAACCCACTCCCATCCTTCCAGCCTCTCGGCTGGTGGCCCCAGTGGTATGGGAGGTGGACGCGGACATCGAGCGGGCGTTGAGGGTTGAACCTGCGCCTATACAGTGTCCGACTGGTAAAAGTTACGTACCGCTTGGTGTCCGTGATAAATTGATTCGGTGGGCTCACACACTACCGTCTGCGGGTCATCCGGGGATTGATAGGACGGTGCGAGGTCTTAGGGGGAAATACTGGTGGCCTACTTTAGCTAGGGATGTGAGGATCTATGTCACCTCCTGTTCGGTATGCGCCCAGAGTAAGGCTCCTAGGCACCTTCCTAGAGGGAAGTTACAGCCCCTCCCGGTTCCACAACGGCCATGGTCCCATCTCTCGGTGGATTTTCTTACTGATCTTCCTCCATCTCAGGGAAACACTACCGTTCTGGTCGTTGTGGATCGGTTCTCTAAGTCCTGCCGTCTCCTCCCATTGCCTGGTCTTCCCACGGCCCTACAGACTGCAGAGGCTCTATTTACCCAAGTCTTCCGGCACTATGGGGTTCCAGAGGATATAGTCTCCGATCGGGGTCCCCAGTTCACGTCCCGGGTTTGGAAGGAGTTTATGGAGCGTCTGGGGATCTCGGTCAGCCTTACCTCTGGTTATCACCCCGAAAGTAATGGGCAGGTGGAGAGATTAAACCAGGAAGTGGGTAGGTTTCTGAGGTCGTATTGCCAGGATCGGCCAGGAGAATGGGCGAGGTACGTCCCGTGGGCAGAATTGGCCCAGAACTCTCTTCGGCATTCGTCCACAAATATGTCGCCATTTGAATGCGTACTGGGCTACCAGCCGGTCCTGGCTCCGTGGCATCAGAGTCAGACCGAGGCTCCTGCGGTGGAGGAGTGGGTACAGCGCTCTAGAGAGACCTGGCAGGCAGTCCAGGCTTCTCTCAGGCAGGCCAGTGAACGGCAGAAGAGTGTCGCTGACCGCCACCGCAGTGAGGCACCGGTGTTCGCACCAGGGGACAGGGTCTGGCTCTCGACCCGAAACCTGCCCCTCCGCCTGCCCTGCCGGGAAGCTGGGGCCGCAGTGTGTGGGGCCATTTAAAGTCCTGAGGAGGATAAACGAGGTTTGTTATAGATTGCAACTTCCCTCTTATTATCGCATTAACCCCTCGTTTCATGTGTCTCTCCTCAGGCCGGTGGTAGCTGGTCCCCTACAAGACAATGAGGTGCCGGAGGTCCCTCCACTCCCTCTGGACATCGAGGGGTCCCCGGCGTACACAGTACGAGCTATTCTGGACTCGAGACGCCGGGTGGGGGGCGTGCAGTACCTCGTGGACTGGGAGGGGTACGGTCCGGAGGAGAGGTGCTGGGTACCGGGGAGGGACATTTTAGATCCTTCCCTCTTGAGGGATTTCCACCGCCTTCACCCGGATCGCCCCGCGCCTCGTCCTCCGGGTCGTCCTCGAGGCCGGTGTCGGCGCGCTGCGGGTGCCGCGCGTCAGGGGGGGGTACTGTCACGAACCTCGCTGAAGAGGGTGCCTCTTCCTGTTCGGGCGGGGCTCGGCGGTCGTCGTCACCGGCCTATTAGCTGCCATCGATTCTTTTTCCGTTTGTGTTTGTTATTGGTTAATTGGGTACACCTCTTTTGTATTAGGGTTTGTTTGTAGGGTATTTAAGGGCACTAGGCCTGCTGGGTTTTTGTGCGGGCTTGTTTATTGTTACTCTGTGTTTGATGGGTTATTTGCTTTTCGTGTTCTTTATTTATCCGGTCTATTTTGTCCTGTTGTTTTTGGACTGGCAACTATTAACGCCTTGTGTGTTGGCGTCATTCATTTTTGGTTGCACCGGTGAATAAATTTGTGATAAACGAAGGAACCCTGCTCTCTGCGCCTGATTCTACCCACCACTCATAGTTTATCGTAACAATAATGTGAATTAGGCCCCATGTAAAATCATTGACAAAACTGCGAGAGATACTGTTTTCATGACCAACAGGTGCTGTTAGATTACAATATAATTGATCTGCTAGTTTGGAACAGTGTAAACAAAACTACAAAAGTAGAAGTAATACCAGAAAGTCTGTTCTAATGAATAAAAATGATAAAGCCTTTAGTACAGCATAGGAAAGCTTAAAAACAGCTGGATTTGCGAAATTGATTTGTCCAACATTTTGCGGTGGCATGAGGCTTGGTGATCATAGAATCAGTAGGATATTATTAAACAAACAGTCAAATAGGCCACAGAAGCGGGAATAGCATAGGGCTGAGTGACTCACTCATTCCTGGCTTTCGTTCAAAGTTATAATGCAGGGTTCAAGACATATTCTGATTGTCTTTATGTAACAGTATAACTTTAGACCGTCCCCTCGCCCATACCCGGGCGCGTACCAGGGACCCTCTGCACACATCAACAACAGTCACCCCTCGAAGCATCGTTACCCATCGCTCCATAAAAGCCGCGGCCCTTGCAGAGCAAGGGGAACTACTACTTCAAGGTCTCAGAGCAAGTGACATCACCGATTGAAACGCTATTTAGCGCGCACCACCGCTAACTAAGCTAGCCGTTTCACATCCGTTACATTTAGCATGCAGTCTCTCCTCTCGCTACAGCCAATTTTGTTTGAATTATTATGTGGATTATAATACATTTTAGGGGTTGATGTATTTTCCATCACAGCAAATCTGGTCTGTGATATTGAGTTAGAAATGTAAAACTTTAGAGTAGTTAAGCATCGAATACATTGCAAGTTCGCCCTTTTTTGGCCATTAGGCTACACTCCACAATATGACTGAACTCTGATTGACCGCAGCATCTATCCGTAGTCTAAACTGTGGCACAAATTGGGGGATTTTTCACACCTAGCCGAGCTATTAGACTATCATCTTGTAAATTAATGGAGGTTTGAATGTTTCAGTCAGTCTCTCTCCTATCGCCGTAGAGTCCTGCATCAGGCAAAATAAATCAGCTGGCGGGTCGTCCCGGAGTTGAGAAAGAACTTGGGTAAATACAAACACCCATCCTCAACCCAAATGAGATGGTTTGGGATGAGTTGGACCACAGAGTGAAGGAAAAGCAGCCAACAAGTGCTCAACATTTGTGGGAATTCCTTCAAGTCTGTTGGAAAAGCATTCCAGGTGAAGCTGGTTGAGAGAATGCCAAGAGTGTGCAACGCTGTCATCAAGGCAAAGGGTGGCTACTTTGAAGAATCTAAAATATATTTGGATTTGTTGAACTCTTTTTTTGTTTTGTACATAAAATGTACAAAAAATATTTATATATATTTTCCTTCAATATTTTCCCCTAACCCTACCACCCCTCCCCTCATTGGAGTTAACCATTGGACAACAACACTTAGGATTCATCTTTCAGCTTATACATACTCATATTTACTTTCGCTGAAAGGGAGAAAGGGAAATTCCAGTAAGCGTGTGAATGCTTGGAAACCCCAGATACGGGCTTTAGGGGGCGGAGTGTGTGGATACATAAGAGGCTCAGGCAGCTCTACTGTTCACTTCAGTTCTCAGTTGAAATATGAACTCTGTCCTGTCTGTCTACCTGCTGGCGAGTCTGTCACTTTACTGCCTACTGCTTACAGGTAATAACCTTACACACACGGACAGGCGCACACAGGTTGGGTTAAAGTTTGTATCAGCAACATTGTGATTGTGAGTCAGTCTGTCGGTCTGTTTTTCTGGAATATTATTTTCCCACGTGGTGTAATGAGAGTTAAACCGTGTGTGACATGAGGAATTTCACCTGAATCACCATTTGCTGTTTCCGTGCCCGTCTCTACAGTGGGTAAAGGTGAGGGGCAGTTTGTTCCAGGGAGGTGTGAGTGTTATGACACAAAGAGAACTGTCAGCGGACCACTGTCTGACCTCAAAGTCACATTCAAAGGCCTCACCTGCAACACTGACCAAATCATGTAAGTATCAGACCACACATGCACACAGAACGGCCCACACCCAGACATGTGCACGCACACAGACAAGCTATAGTATAGTAAAATGTTTAACCTCAAAGCTATTTTAGTTATTTATTTTACCTTTATTTAACCAGGCAAGTCAGTTAAGAACAAATTCTTATTTTCAATGACGGCCTAGGAACAGTGGGTTAACTGCCTGTTCAGGGGCAGAACGACAGATTTGTACCTTGTCAGCTCGGGGGTTTGAACTTGCAACCTTCCGGTTACTAGTCCAACGCTCTAGCCACTAGGCTACCCTGCCGTAACTACCTACTAGGCACACACTGGTTGAATCAACATTGTCAACATTGTTTCCACGGTATTTCATTGAAATTACCTTGAACGAACGTGGAATAGATGTTGAATTGATGTTTGTACCCAGTTGGTATGAGTGTATGTGTGTGATAAAGCATGCGTTTCCTCCTCGTGTTGTGTCATGTCAGTGTGTGTGTAATGATTATGTGTAATGATTATCTGTGTCCCTGTGTTTGTGTGTGTGTTAACTGTGTCTCTCTCTGTGTGTTGTAGAGTGGTAATGAAGAGGACCAGTGAGCCTGTGTGTGTGAATCCAATGGGACAACTGGGAAAACAGCTACTGCGCTGCTGGAAGAAGTAAGAGACATTTTAACATCCAGTACTTAATTTACTTCACTTTACTTCCCAGTTAGCACATTTGGTTCCTTGGAAGTTGTGGGAACGTAAGCTTTTGGTTTCCCATTGTTTCTGGGAACAAAAGCCATACAGTACATTTCCTGACCGGTAAAACTGAAACGTTCTGAGAACGTAACAGAAAATGTTACCTGTTCTGGTAACTTACATTTTAAGGTTGCAGGAAGGTTCTGAGAACGTTTTCCTGAGAGGTTTTATTAACATTCGGAGAACAGAAATGATAGGTTATTTGAAGGATTTTGAATAACTTCCTTAACATTTTTATTGAATGTTTCAATAAGACTTTTACTAACACTTGACAGTTTTGTTGACGCTGAGAACGGAATGGATATGTTTTTAAATAACATTCTTTGAACGCTACTAATGCTTTCTTGTGTTTTTTTACGGAAAGTTTTCTTAATGTTCTGAGAACATAACTTTAAATAGAACAGTGAGGAAACCCTGCAGAAAACATCATGCTGAACTACTGAAATTCCCACAGAAGCACGTAGTCTCTTAACATTCTCTGAACTATGAGAACATTCCCTATGTCAAACCAGTTGGAGAGCCTAGAACATTACCCAAAATTGTAAATGTAACCATGTTTGAACTTTTTGTTCTGTTAAAGTAATGAAATACCAAGAAAATAATGTGCTGAGAATGTTACAAAGCCAAGCAAGTATCCTGCACCATTCCCAGAAAGGTGTGGGAAGTTTGTATGGAAAATAACCACAGGCAACGACGCGCTCAGTCTCACCAAGACCTAAGAAACATATGGTTTTCAGAACGTTATGTGCTAGCTGGGTTCACTTCAGCATTTGTTACTATTCTTTTCAGTACTTTACTGTAAGTGGGTAGTTATATGGCATACTTCCGAAAGACAATCTAGAATGTCTAACCAATTTGGCAACACAATGTAGCAAAGGTTGTTGAACGCAAGGCTGGTTTGCGATTTTAGTTGACTCTAGATGAAAATATGCATGTATGCAGTATGCTGCAGAGTAAATACTGACATGTGGGTTTGATAAAATTGAGTCGTTAGTTTCAGTTGGACTGTGATTCAGATCATAAAATCCTGTCAACATGTTGTGATTACAAAGAGCCGTTCAGCTAGTTTCTCTCTCTCTATCATTTATCTGTCTTCATTTACCCTCTCTCTTTTTCTCTCTCTACCTTCCTCTACCTCCAACAGCTGTACTAAACATATCCACGTATTCTCTCTCTCTCCCAGAACCAGCGGATTGGATAAGAAGAAGTGTCTGAGAAGGAGGAGAGGGCAGGGGAAACGAGGACAGAAACAGAGGAAACTCAGGGGACAATCTAAAGAGAGCTAAAGAAGGGCAACACCAATCCCTGCCTTAGGGTGACCACAGAGCCAGTACCTGTCCATTCTCCTGACCAGTACTGTAGTGTTCTAGCTAGTTTACACTGTAACCCCAGACCAGACCAATACACTAGAGGCACTACAGACACCAGAGGCACCGGTACCAGAGGTACTACCAATTATAGACACCAGATGACAACTACAGACACCAGAAAAACTACAGACACCAGAGGCACTACAGACACCGAACCCGAATCTGGGTTTACATGAGATGTTGAATATGGCGATTGTCCTTTAAGCCTAGGAAGTAGCCATTCAACTTGCCATTCACCAGCTTTCAAGCTTAATAATGACAAAATACGTACTTACCAAAAAAATGGAGTTTCGCTGAGCAACTATCACCATTACTGCCGTTATGGACTAACTAGACGATCGGCTATAAAGGCCTGGGGAAAGATGTACTGTACATCAAACATACCCTATAAGGTCTACATAATTGACTTGCATGAAATATTATTGCATTCTGTGTAGCGCGGCTGAAACAACAGATTGTTATGACGTTCATACAATGTTGTCAATCAATTACCTTTCCTGTTGCTGGATCAGCCGACCTGTGCGTGGCAGTAATGAGGGATTTTATTGAAGGTGCAGGAGAGGTGGATTTAGAGCATGCACGCTTGGTCAAAAACAATACTTAGATTCAGACAACACATTTTTTGGGGGTTGCATGTAACTTTCTATTTAGACTTTTTTTGAAAGTACATACCGACCGTGAGCCCCGATTCTTGTTCATTCAGACACCAGAGAAACTATGGACAACAGAGGTTCTACAGACACCACATACAAATGTGTTGTGTTGAATGGATATCATTAATGTATCATTATGTTCGGTTACAGACATTGTCGTTTCTAACTGTTTATCGTAAACACTGTTGGTATCTATGTTGCTATTTGTAATACTTTTATACTTTTTCAAGGTGTTTTGTAATAAATATTAAAACGAATGCAGTGACTGACTGTTGTTCAATATGTTCTTGTTTTCTACAGCCATTATAACATTCTGTTATTATCAGTCCCTCTCTTTTTCTCTCACTCTCCAAAAACTCCCTCTCTTTCTCCAACCCCCCTCTCTTTCTCTCACTGTGTCACACCCTGATTGGTTTCACCTGTCTAGAGCTTGTCTCCACCCCCCACCAGGTGTCTCCCATTTTCCACTGTGTATTTACACCTGCGTTTTCTGTTTGTCTGTTCCCAGTTCGTCTTCTATTGTAAGGTCGTCCCAGCGTGTTTCCTGCGCTCTATCTTTTTGGGTTTGTACTTTTCCGGTTCAAAACTTTCTGCCTGCCCGATTCTGAACTGGTTTATGAACTGCTGCCTGCCCTGACCCTGTCTGCTGTCCAGTACCTGTCGGACTCTGGTCTGGTTACAAACCTCTGCCTGTCCTCAACCTGCCCTTTGCCTGCTCCTCGTGTTATAATAAATTATCTGAGAACTGAACCATCCGCCTCCTGTGTCGGCATCTGGGTCATATCCTGAGTCTAGATACAATGAAGAATTATGTAATAGACTATCTGTTTCCATGAAGGAACCGACTTCTTTTGTTAATCAACTAGAATCTCATATCAGCTACAGCAGGAAAGTAAATACTACACATCAAACATCATTAGTAATGCTAAATATTTTACAACACACATATCCACAACCAAACATCTTCTATAAATGATTCTGGTTTTATTGTCCTGAATAAGTGACTGTCACGCGCATATGTGATTAGACCTGTTATCTCCCCAAGCTAATGCCCAAACTTGACTTTTTGTGAGGTGCTGAAGACCTTGGTTCAAACCCAGTTGGTCACATCCACATGACAGCAGGTGTTTTAGTGTTTCTATCTGTCTCTGAAAGAGTTAATATAGAATCAAGGCAGAACAGATAAAGTTACACTGGCTGAGCTATGGAAAAACACAGGAGACATTTTTTTATTGAGCCTTTATTTCGACAGGGAGTCATGCTGAGACCTAGCTCTCTTCCACAGGTGAACCTTGTAAACACACAAATACACATCAAATGTACACATCACTGTTCACATAACTATTCACATCAATACACGAAAAGAAAAACACAATTATAGAAACCCACATTTTTCAGGAAAAAGGTCCTCAAATCAGCCTGTTGAATTGCCCTAGAGGCACCAATTCCTCCAACTTTAGAGAGCCTGGAGACCATTACACAAGCAAGGTGCAAAACAAACTAAAAGCAGGTTTACTTAACTCAGAGGAGATTGAATTAGCCATCCCTGCGACCTGGTCTGGTGTCTAATACATCTATAAGGTAGCCCTTTACACTCGTACCCGTACACAAGTTGAAAATGACTGATTTAGACCTAAGTGCCTAAATATGGAACGCGGTGGCTGTACAGTGTTATGCTATACATGAGGTCAGAGGTCAGGGTCTCTGCATCACAGCTCTGTATGAGTATTAACTGAGAGGCGTTCTGAACTTGAGCACTGCGTGTGACAATAAGTTGCCCCCATCCCTCCTGCTAAATGGGCAACTATTGCCAAACAAACTGGTTGTCTGAGTGAGGGAAATGCTGTCAATTATGAGAACTCAATGTATTTTGAAAAATTAGATATTGAGGATTATAATAAATACTGCTTTGATGTCATACAAGCAGGCTAAACACTTGTGAGTCCAAATGTGCACTTTACATTTCTATGTCATAAAACTCATGTGTTAATGTTTATCATCACTATGTTTGATGTACAGTTACAAGATGACATGGCGTTATACCCTGGGGTGTCCTGAACAGAATGAGCCTGTTTGTTGTATTGTGAATAAAATTTGCTGTGGACCACGCCTCTGAATGCACTCATGACCCCCTTCTACGCACACCAAAATTACAATCTGCTTCTCTGAATTGCCTTGTGAAAGCCTAACAGTGTAGGACCGTATTTGATCATTTAACTAGTCATGTTGGCCACAGAACAAGCTTTGAAATGATACCCATCTGACTCAGATTGCGATTTGGATTGTGCAAACACTATTGTTAGTAAGTGTGATAGCAGGGATGCAGGACTGTGTTCAAAACAACTACAACTGAACTTGCTGTAGTTCCTCAACGGCAAAGAGGAGAGCTCAAAAAAAGTACCTTATAGTTGAAGACTCTTATTTGAGTCATAAAAGTAAATTGAAATTACTTAGGAACTGTGCATGCTTTGGAGAGGTAATGTGGCCACTTGAAGACACCAGGTAGACCTTTCACTTAAACCCGTTTTTTTGTTGTCTTATCAGTGCATTCAGAAAGTATTCAGACCCCTTCCCCTTTTCCCAATTTTGTTTCGTTACAGCCTCATTCAAAAATCAATTAAATATGTTTTTTTTGTCATCAATCTACAAAGCAAAAACAGGTTGTTAGCCATTTTTGGAAATGTATACAAAATAAAAACTGAAATACCTTATTTACAAAAGTATTCAGACCCTTTGCTATGAGACTCGAAATTGAGCTCAGGTGCATCCTGTTTCCATTGATCATCCTTGAGATGTTTCTACAACTTGATTGGAGTCCACCTGTGATAAGTTCAATTGACTGGACATGATTTGGAAAGGCACGCACGTCTATCTATATAAGGTCCCACAGTTGACAGTGCATGTCAGAGCAAAAACCAAGCCATGAGGTTGAAGGAATTGTTCGTAGAGCTCCGAGACAGGATTGTGTTGAGGCACAGATCTGGCGAAGGGTGCAAAAACATTTCTGCAGCATTGACGGTCCCCAAGAACACAGTGGTCTCCATCATTCTTAAATGGAAGAAGTTTAGAACCACCAAGACACTTCCCAGACCTGGCCGCCCGGCCAAACTGAGCAATCGGGGGAGAAGTAAGTCCAAGATGGCATAGCAGTTCAGACGTCTTTTGTCCTCGTCTTGTCCCGTGTATATATATATATATATATATATATATATATTTACAACTTTTTTCACATACATTTTTTAAATTTTCCATCAACTCATCTTCAAAACACTCTCCTGGAACCTGCCTCACCAATTTATATTTATAAAAAAGTATTATTTACCTCAAATCTGTAATCCTCCAAGAAGCTAGCCAGAAGCTAGTTCAGAAGCTAGTTCAGAAGCTAGTTCAGAAGCTAGTTCAGAAGCTAGTTCAGAAGCTAGTTCGCTTCTTTACTGGCAAATCGTTAGTATTCAGCTAACCACGGTTTGTGGTCATCAGCTATCCTTTAGCTCGAAAATCTATCGCCAGTTTTGTACGGTGCAGCGCAGCGCGGCTCGGAACGGAACATACCGGACCAATTTCTCTCTCCATGTCCCTGGATTTCAACCGCTCTCTGGACATTCATACCTGGATCTCTATCCGTGTGACTATCGGCTTTCGTCGATTCCGGAGCAAACATCAATTATTCCGGAGCTAGCCAGCTCCGTCAATCACTCCTGAGTTCCATCAATCACTCCTGGGCTGCAGTCACCTATCCGGACCCGTTTTACTGCCTACGCGGAGCCCCACCGGGCCTTCCTTTATCTTGGCCAGGTCGCAATTGTAAATGAGAACTTGTTCTCAACTTGCCTACCTGGTTAAATAAAGGTGAAATAAAAAAAATATTTAAAAAAGGGCCTTGGTCAGGGAGGTGACCAAGAACCCGATGGTCACTCTGACAGAGCTCAAGCGTTCCTCTGTGTGGGAGAACCTTCCAGAAGGACAACCATCTCTGCAGCACTCCACCAATCAGGACTTTATGGTAGAGTGGCCGAGAGACGGAAGCCACTCCTCAGTAAAATGAACATGACAGCCCGCTTGGAGTTTGCCAAAAGGCACCTAAAGACTGTCAGACCAAGATAAACAAGATTCTCTGGTCTGATGAAACCAAGATTGACCTATTTGGCCTGAATGCCAAGCATCCCATCTGGAGGAAACCTGGCACCATGCCTATGGTGAAGCATGGTGGTGGAAGCATTCTGCTGTGGGGATGTTTTTCAGCAGTAGGGACTGGGAGATGCGAAGGATCATTAGGGATCATTCAATATTCCCTTTATTTAGTTGTTCAGTGAAATCATCCCATGTGAAGAGTCAACTCATTTAATTCAAGTTCAATTCGTAACTAAATTGTTAAAAAAAATGTATATTGGAAAGATTTAATAATTTGCAATTATGTCTACTTATGATAAGGTAAAAGGTTTATGTGTCTGCCTCCATACAATATGGTAAATTTATCCAACTCAAAAAAACTCTACAAATCTATATTTAAATGGTAACAATATTAATTTGCATATATTTCTGGTAATTCCCATATACTCCCTTTAATTGCCACAGAAAGGTATCTGAATATTCCCAAAAATGTGCAACCCTACATCAAACACATATCTTACAAGTAAATATATTTTTGTTTGGTTAGCCATATAACTTTCCCTGACATCACATTGTAATTTTCAATTGACCTGATATCGTCGGATGGCTAGTATTCAATGTCTGCGGATGCGTTGTCTTCTACCCAAGATATAAAATGCTATCATAATTGACCGTAGTGCATATAAAGCACACACAACACCTCCTGGTGGTTTCATGATGACTGAAAACATAACTGTATGACGAACGAGTGACGAATTTCTGGGCAAGGGTGGTCCATTTAAAATTAACACATTATTCTCTCGCCCCTTGCCCTGCAAGTCTCAACTCATCATACGTCATCAGAAGTGTCCACTTAATTTCAGGACTGAGGGGAGAGGGTGTGTCTTTTGCGTGTTTGGAATGCAGAGAGAGTGAGCTAGCCATATTTAGTATTATTTTCACTTTCAGTTACTTAGCTAGCAAATACAGCCGACTCAAACACCCAGCTCAAACAGAGAGAGATGCTATCTTAGCTAGCTGGCTATGGCTATCCATCACTGGAACTCTTCCAAGTCAAGGTAAGCTTTTGATTTTATAAATGTTTTGCCACTGAGGCCCCTCAGGGGTGCATGCTTAGTCCCCTTCTGTACTCTCTGTTCACCCACGACAGATTGGCCAAACACGACTCCAACACCATCATTAAGTTTGCTGATGACACAATATAGTGGTAGCCCTGATTAACGACAACGATGAGACAGTCTATAGGGAGGAAGTCAGAGACCTGGCAGTGTGGTGCCAGGACAACAACCTCTCCCTCAATGTGAGCAAGACAAAGGAGCTGATTGTGGACAACAGGAAAAGGCGGACCGAACAGACCCCCATTAACATCGACAGGAGCGGGTTGAGAGTTTCAAGTTCCTTGGTGTCCACATTACCAACAAACTATTATAGTCCAAACACACCAAGGCAGTCGTGAAGAGGGCACGACAACCTATTTTCCCCCTCAGGAGACTGAAAAAATTTGGCATGGGTCCCCAGATCCCCAAGAAGTTCTACAGCTGCACTATTGAGAGCATCCTGGCCGGTTGCATCACCGCCTGGTATGGCAACTGCTTGGCATCTGACCATAGGGCACTACAGAGGGTAGTGTGAACTACCCAGTACATCACTGGGGTCAAGCTTCCTGCCATCCAGGACCTACAGTTGAAGTCAGAAGATTACATACACCTTAGGCAAGTACATTTAAACACAGTTTTTCCACAATTCCTGACATTTAATCCTAGTAAAAATTGTCTTAGATCAGTTAGGATCACCACTTCATTTTAAGAATGTGAAATGAGGGTGACCAATCCGGGGCCCGCAACGAGTTTGCCCAGTCCGGGGCCCGCCGCGAGGGTCCTGGACTGGAAAAATGCTGGAAATTTGCCGGAAAGTTTCCGACCCTTTTGCGACGTCATATGCACTGGTAGTTCAATTTCTAACTTATTTAAATTTGTTTTTACTTACACTTGTATATTGACTTTTCCATATTGAATTGATGTTGGTGTATTTCAGGCCCCGGAGTGAATAGAATTGTATACTCACACACTCGATCAGAAACGAGGGCTGAGGGGCTTACTTTGCCAACTTCCCTTGCTTGGCTAATTGTTTGGACCGACGGTAAAGATGGCCATCAGGGATTCCCCCAAGGAATATAAGTGGAAGTGGAGAAGTGTGTGTCTTTTACGTGTTTGAAACGCAGCCTCTTTCTTTCGGGCTTCTTCCCTCATTTTTGAAGGAATTTATTTATTTAAAACGGTCCAACTATTGTCTTTCTCTCTCTTTGCGTCAACTATTCACTATATTTTATGTACTGCAGTGCTAGCTAGCAGTACAGGTCAGCTTAACAGGTCAGCTTACGCTTTCAGTACTAGATTCATTTTCTGGTGCTTTGATTGGGTGGATAACATGTCAGTTCCCACTGCAGGAGCACTGATAGGTTGGAGGGTGTTGTCATAATTACTGTGTAAGTCTATGGAAGGGGGTGAGCCTCCAAGGTTTTGTAATTGAAGTCAATGTACCCAGAGGAGGATGGAAACTAGCTGTCCTCTGGCTATGCCATGGTACTACCCTACAAAGTGCTGTTGAGGCTACTGTAGACCATCATTGCAAAAGTGTCTTATCAATTATTTGGTGACGTGAATATATTTAGTATAGTTTTATCTAAAATTCGATGGTTAAATGGTTCAGTATTTACATTTCTCTGAAATTCACTGAGGAGGATGGTCCCCCCTGAGGAGCCTCCACTGGTACATATGCATAAATCATCAGATACATGTTTTTATTATTTGGAGAGCGTGTGTGTGTTATAGATCTATTGCAGTTCATAGGAGCCCTGTGATTTACTAGAAACCATGTGACTGGGAGCTGACTGGATATGGGAATGCAGGAAACAAGGGGTGAGGGACACACACACACAGTGCCTTTGTCCCTCTCACCGCTTGTTTCCGGCATGCCCATATCCAGTCAGCTCCCAGTCACATGGTTTCTAGTAAACCACAGGGCTCCTGTGAAACCTACTTTACCAGGCCATCTGGGGTCACACACACACACACGACAAGGCTGCAACATGGAATAAAGCATCATTAGATACTAAAGGAAAACTAAAAGAATACGGTCTCTCAATAATTACTAATCCACATCCTGTCCCGGCCCACTGTGTGAGGTATTACGTAATATCTACCCTGACCTGGAGTAACACTAACCTATGACACCAGTAAAGCCTCTGTGTCCTGGAGTCGGCTAAACTGATTTATTTTAAACACTTGTTTCCTGTAGAACGTGTTTTGTGACAGAGGGCAGAGAAGAGGGGATAAAGAAGGAGGAGAAAACAGAGAAGAGAGATAAGTGGAGAGCTGAGAGAGAGGGGAGAGAAAGAGGAAGAGAGAGTTAGGCAGGACAGAGAGCAGAGTGCACAGAGGGACAAGAGGCTGACCAATTCGTAAGGTCAAATCTATGTTTGTCTTTCTGAGAGTGACAACCTGGGTAATAGACAGAGCTTTATAGAGTTAGAGCTATATAGAGTTAATGAGTTATATTGTTGCACATTAACACCATTGCTGACATAGACAACGGCATTTTCTTCTCAGCCTGTTCTCTGACAGGTGAACACAAACGAATGCCTGAAGCACACGCACACACATGCGCACACACACAGTGTGTAGAGCAGGTATGGGCAACTTTGATGGGAGTGGGGGCCACAAAAAAGTGTCACGTGCAACTAGAGGAGAAAAAAAAAAAAGACTCTAGACCACCTTTACTCCACACACAGAGACGTGCACAAAGCTCTTTCTCGCCCTCTATTTGGCAAATCTGACCATAATTATGTCCTCCTGATACCTGTTTACAAGCAAAAACTAATGCAAGAAGTACCAGTGACTCGCTCAATACGGAAGTGGTCAGATGATGCGGATGCTACGCTACAGGACTGTTTTACTAGCACAGACTGGAATAGGTTCCGGTATTCATCCAATGGCATTGAGGAGAATACCACCCTCAGTTACCAGCTTCATCAATGCATTCATGCATTCACCCGCAGTGAGAGTACATACAGTGGAAGACGGAAGTTTACATACACCTTAGCGAATTACATTTAAACTCAGTTTCTCACAATTCCTGACATTTAATCCTAGTAAATAAAAATGCCCTGTTTTAGGTCAGTTAGGATCACCACTTTATTTTAAGAATGTGAAATGTCAGAATAATAATAGAGAATGACTTATTTCAGCTTTGATTTCTTTCATCACATTCCCAGTGGGACAGAAGTTTACATACACTCAATTAGTATTCGGTAGCATTGCCTTTAAATTGTTTAACTTGTGTCAAATGTTTTGGGTAGCCTTCCACAAGCTTCCCACAATAAGTTGGGTGACTTTTGTCCCATTCCTCCTGACAGAGCTGGTGTAACTGGGTCAGGTTTGTAGGCCTCCTTGCTCGCACACGCTTTTTCTGTTCTGCCCAAACGTTTTCTATTGGATTGGGGTCAGGGCTTTGTGATGGCCACCCCAATACCTGACTTCATTGTCCTTAAGCCATTTAACCACAACTTTGGAAGTATGCATGGGGCCATTGTCCATTTGGAAGACCCATATGCGACCAAGCTTTAACTTCCTGACTGATGTCTTGAGATGTTGCTTCAATATATCCACATCATTTTCCTCCCTCATGATGCCATCTGTTTTGTGAAGTGCACCAGTCCCTCCTGCAGCAAAGCAGCCCCACAACATGATGCTGCCACCCCCATGCTTCATGGTTGGGATGGTGTTCTTCGGCTTGCAAGCATCCTCCTTTTTCCTCCAATCATAATGATGGTCATTATAGCCAAACAGTTCTAGTTTTGTTTCATCAGACAAGAAGACATTTCTCCAAAAAGTTTGATCTTTTCCCCCATGTGCAGTTGCAAACCGTAGTCTGGCTTTTTTTTAATGGCGGTTTTGGAGCAGTGGCTTCTTCCTTTCTGAGAGGCCTTTCAGGTTATGTCGATACAGGGACTTGTTTTACTGTGGATATTGATACTTTTGTACCCGTTTCCTCCAGCATCTTCACAAGGTCCTTTGCTGCGGTATGACGGCTACGTGGTCCCATGGTGTTTACTTGCATACTATGGTTTGTACAGATGAACGTGGTACCTTTAGGCATTTGGAAATTGCTCCCAAGGATGAACCAGACTTGTGGAGGTTTAAAAAAAAATTCTGAGGTCTTGGCTGATTTCTTTGGATTTCCCCATGATGTCAAGCAAAGATGCACTGAGTTTGAAGGTAGGCCTTGAAATACATCCACAGGTACACCTCCAATTGACCCAAATTATGTCAATTGTTCTATTAGAAGCTTCTAAAGCCATGACATAATTTTGTGTGGAGAAGCTATTTGACCTTAGCCCGTTAGTAAGGACAGCAGCCCGAGGGTCATCAAATAAAACCATAACACATTTTATAAAGTTGTCATCTAGACTAAATTTAGTCAGAGCTAAGAATAGGTAGGACCACTCCACACGGTCAAATGCTTTTTCAGCATCTAGGGAGACAATCCACAGCACTTCGTTGGTAGGCTTGAATAACATTAAGAAGACGCCTGTCATTATTATGTGAGTTGCGGACCTTAATCAAGTCAGTTTGGTCCCCTTTCACAATTAGTGGCAATAACTCTTCTAGTCTTGTGGCTAGGATTTTAGAAAGCAATTTTCTATCCACGGTCATAAGGGCAATAGGTCTGTATGAGGAACAAGACTCTGGGCATTTCCCTTTTTGAGAATAAGTGAAATGTTAGCTTCCCTCAGTGTTTGAGGGAGACTTTCATTTGAAAATGATTGGTTAAACATATCAAGCAATGGCTCAAGGATCAGGCCATGGAACTCATTATAGAACTCACTACAAAACCTGTCTGATCCTGGGTCCCTACCATTTTGCAAATTCTCAATTCCAAACATTATCTCTTCCTTGGTAATAGGGACATTAAGGAGAGACTTCTGTTCTTCGGAAATAGTAAGGAGCTCAATCTTACTTTGGGTGCATCATTTGTCAGTTCTGAGGCATAAATATTTGCATAAAATGTCTTCAATTACTAATTTAGCCATTTATTTTTATATAAATGGTTGCAATCAGAATCAGTAATAATAGCAATTGACTGGGAGTCTGCTGTCTTTTTAGCTAGGTAAGACAAATATTTTCCTGGTTTATAGCCATGTTCATAAAGCTTTCCACAGACAAATCTAATTTTATTTTCAGCGTCCTGTTTTAGGAGAGAGTCCAATGTTGATCTAAGGACTGATATTTTTTTAATAGTTCAGGAGTGGAAATTTTTATGTAGTCTTCTTCAGCTGCCAATTCACCCTCTAATGTTTTTGCTTTTCATGTTTTTTTCCCATCTCTTAGTGGCTGAGTATGACATAATCAGATCCCTGGCGTACACTTTACAGGTTTCCCAAAGGAGTGACAAGCTTGTCTGTTGATTGAGAGTTAACAAAGAAAAATGCTTTAACCTCTGTAATAAAATATTATGTACAGTGCCTTCGGAAAGTATTCGGATTCCTTGACTTTTTCCACATTTTGTTATGTTACAGCCTTATTCTAAAATTATTTTTATCAATTTGATGACAAAGTAAAAACAGATTTTTAGACATTTTTGCACATTTATTTAAAATAAATAACAGATATACCTTATTTACATAAATATTCAGACCCTTCGCTATGAGACTCGAAATTGAGCTCAGGTGCATCCTGTTTCCATTGATCATCATTGAGATGTTTCTACAACTTGATTGGAGTCCACCTGTGGTAAATTCAATTGATTGGACATGATTTGGAAAGGCACACACCTGTCTATATAAGGTCCCACAATTGACAGTGCATGTCAGAGCAAAAACCAAGCCATGAGGTCGAAGGAATTGTCCGGAGAGCTTCAAGACAGAATTGAGTTGAGTCACAGGTCTGGGGAAGGGCACCAAAAAATATCTTCAGCATTGAAGATCCCCAAGAACACAAGACTCATCCTAGACCTGACCGCGCAGCCAAACTGAGCAATCGGGCGAGAAGGGCCTTGGTCAGGGAGGTGACTCATTCTGACAGAGCTCCAGAGTTCCTCTGTGGAGATGGGAGAACCTTCCAGAAGGACAACCATCTCTGCAGCACTCCAGATATCAAGTCTTTAAGGTAGAGTGGCCAGACGGAAGCCACTCCTCAGTAAAAGGCACATGACAGCCCGCTTGGAGTTTGCCAAAAGGCACCTAAAAACTCTCAGACTATGAGAAACAAGATTCTCTGGTCTGATGATACCAAGATTGAACTCTTTGGCCTGAAAACCAAGCGTCATATCTGGAGGAAACCTGCCACCATCCCTATGGTGAAGCATGGTGGTGGCAGAATCATGCTGTGGGGATGTTTTTCAGCAGCAGGGACTGGGAGACTAGTCAGGATCGAGGGAAAGATGAACAGAGGAAAGTACTGAGAGATCCTTGATGAAAAACTGCTCCAGAGTACTCAGTACTCTGAATGTCCTTGAGTGGCCCAGCCAGAGCTCGGACCTGAACCCGATCAAACATATCTGGAGAGACCTGAAAATCGTGCAGCAATGCTCCCCATCCAACCTGATAGAGCTTGAGCGGATCTGCAGATAAGAATGGGAGAAACTCCCCAATCACAGGTGTGCCAAGCTTGTAGCATCATACCCAAGAATACTGTAATCACTGCCAAAGGTGCTTCAACCTTGTACTGAGTAAAGGGTCTGAATACTTACAGTGGCTTGCGAAAGTATTCACCCCCTTGGCATTTTTCTTATTTTGTTGCCTTACAACCTGGAATTAAAATATATTTTTGGGTGGTTTGTATAATTTGATTTACACAACATGCCTACCACTTTGAAGATGCAAAATATTTTATATTGTGAAACAAAAAATAAATAAGACAAAAAAAAAACAGAAAACTTGAGTGTGCAGAACATAGTCAATACTTTGTAGAGCCACCTTTTTTGCAGCAATTACAGCTGCAAGACTCTTGGGGTATGTCTCTATAAGCTTGGCACATCTAGCCACTGGGATTTTTGCCCATTCTTCAAGGCAAAACTGGGGGGTACTGTCACGACTCCTACCGAAGGTGGCTCCCCTTCCTGTTCGGGTGGTGCTCGGCGGTCGTCACCTTTTTCCCCTTCTCTGTTGGTTTGGTCTGATTTGTTTCACCGGTTTCTTGTTTAGACTTTTAGTTTGGCTATTTAAGTCGGTAGGCCCGTCTGCTCTTCGTGCGGGCTTGTTTATTCTCACTTTGTATGTGTGGTAGTGCGATCTTGGTTTGGTTCCTGTTTTGGGCATTTGTTTTATGACGCTCAGTTTCGTTGTATATACTATTTTGCCCGGTGCTGAATAAAGTGCTATTCAGAACTTTCTGCCTCCTGCACCTGACTCCGCACCCACTACGCCTAATATTGTCACTGTGACCCTTTGAGTTGTGTGTCCAGGATCACCTCAGCATGATCCGATATGACTATGCTTCCTATATTAGTAGATAAAACAGACGATAAAAACATCCTGGGCATAAAAAAGTAATCTATTCTAGTCTGACATCCAATGAGGTGCAGAGAACAAAAACTGTTGGCGGGATGAAAGGTTCACCATACATCAGCATTCCCCAGATCATCACAAATAGCTTTAAGAGGCCTAGCTTGAGGAGAGGGTATAGCTATTCTGCTGGGAAACTTGTCAATAAGTGGGTTCAACAAATATTTAAAATCTCCTCCAAACCCTGCAGTGTCGGAGTTTAATTCTGAAATTGTAGAAATAAAACATTTTTCCTTCTTCAGAAGTAGCGAGGCAATTAATTTGCTAACTATCATACAGTAGGCGTATATAAATAATTATATAGTTAATATAAGTAGACATGCAATCATAATTGACTATAGAGCATACAAAAATCCTACAATGTGATATTCTGGATTTTCTTTTCTCATTTTGTCTGTCATAGTTGAAGTGTACCTATGATGAAAATTACAGGCCTCTCATCTTTTTAAGTAGGAGAACTTGCACAATTGGTGGCTGACTAAATACTTTTTTGCCCCACTGTATAAAGCAACCACAAGCTATCGGTGGCTGAAAACACAATCGTCGCGGGATGAACAAGTGATGAATTTCCGGGCAATTTAAAATAAATTCCTTCCTCCCTCCACCCTTGTCCTGCAAGTGTATACTCGTCAGATGTCATGATACGTCATCAGAAGTGTCCACTTAATTTCAGGGCTGAGGGGAGAGAATGTGTCTTTTAATTGTTTGGAATGCAGCCACTGTGTTTTTTCTACAGCACCATTTTGTCCGAATACATTTGCTATTTAACACAACCGTTAGTGTGACAAAACTATCTGTAGAGTTGAAAATGCGATGGAAACACATTGAGCTTGAGATTTTATTCTATACATGAAAACTTCAGCGAAAAAGTACATTTTGTGTTCACTACATCATCACACACTGATTTTTACCCACAACAAGTCAGTTTGGTGGAAATGTTTTTTAGCTGATGTTTTTATATTCACGTGAAAATCTGTTGCCAATTGGACTGACTGACATAAGAGGAAAACTAAAAACATTTTTGAAATGGCACCTTAGTATTCTACTATTCTAACTCTGAACATTAAGTTGAGACTCCGAATGAGTTCCACAAAAGTTTGCCCATCCCTGGTGTAGAGTACTTAAACAATTAGTCCATATTTTTCATTGTGAGAATCAATTAAACGCACAACACTGGTGTTCCCATGTCGTTGAGTGGTTCTCATTGGGGTTAGTGGGAGGACACTGGCACCTAGTGGTTAAATCACAAATTGCATTGGCACCAATGATCAGTCTAACCATCTGTAAAGTCACCTGTCATCAGCTCATATCATTAGACTCGACCACAGCAGGACGAACAACACTAACCTATTATCTAACTCATATAGAGAAGAGGTAATGTTGGAGACTGCACTACAATGTCCTATTTAAAAATGTTTCAATTTACATAATCAAATGACTTGTCCCATTTGTATCAATAATCATCCTTGATTCGATGTATTGTCACAGCCCTGTAGGTGCTGGTTGGTAAGAGGATCTCTCGCTCTCTCATTGAGGTTTAGTTAGCGCCACAGGTTGATGGGAGTGAAAGATTTTACAGGACACTACAGGTGGGGTTAATCCATTAACCCTGGTCTGGGACCTTTAACTCTGTGACCACAGAATCAGCAGTGTGTGTGTGTGTGTGTGTGTGTGTGTGTGTGAGATAGGGGCCCAGTTCTCCTCTGGATTCACTGACAGAGATGACTGGATAACTGGATCATCCAGCATGGTCATACATATTCATAAACTAAAATAGATGTATAAATATTCCACAACGTTAAAGCATCTAAGTCTGTCACCATTTACATGAATTATTAAACCCCAGCACATGGACCTTCAGAGACAGACCAGGCATATGCTCCTCACAACTTTAGAAAATAAATCAATATGATTGTAGGGGAAGACAGGGAAACAAACCTGGGTAGCTGGCGTGAATGCCAAACACCCTATGCACCAATAGGGTTACCCACTTGATGAGAATTGTAACGTGGCTCAGATAGCAAGGATCACTACAATGAACAGGAAGGAACATCCCTGTGCCCTCACACATCCAGCCATGCGTTCCGAAGGCCTCACGGCCACCATCTCCCTTCTGACACCAGTGTAGGGGAAGGTGGGGCAGGGAAGCAAACCCAGGTCACTGCTATGAAAGGCACCCTAAACACATTGCCCCAATAGGGTTAACCCACTTGCTGGGAATTGTAAAGTGACTCATATAGCAAGGATTGCTAGTATATATTCTGTGGTTATCCATACTGTGTTACCTTTGAGGTGATGCCAAAGGCAAATGTCCACCAGTGCTTGAACAATATAACTCAGTCTATTCTATTGATGCTCCCTCCTATTATTTTCTGCTGATGTTTCCTATTCGCTTCTATTGATGTCTCTTATTTTATATTCTATTTTACTCTATAGCTGTTTCCTCTTCTATTCTAGTTTAGTCTGTTGTAGGCTATAGATGTCTGCCGTGTGGAGCCATACAGGCTCAGGTCTTTGAGGACAGTATCCCCGTGGACAAAGGCTCCTCAGACAGCAGAGCACTAACTAATTGATTGGATCAGGCAGAGCGAGACCCTGTCCATCTAATTGCTGCTCCCCTTCCCAGCTGGGACCAGCTGGTAACTGTCTATTGTTTGTGTAAAAGGATTTTCTCTAAAAACACAAGTAAGTGAAGAAGCACAGAAAATCTGCTGAAAATGCGATTATGCTTCTAAATCATATCAAAAAGTAAATACAGTATTTTTTTTTTTTTATCTCAGTCTGGAATGTCGAGCTCAACCGCTTTAATATGCTTTTTTGTTTTGTTTTACTGTTTAGTGCCTCAAAGAGTTTTCCATAATAGCCAATGGCAACTATGATATACGTTTTAAATGATCCAGTCATGTATGAATGACATACTTTATTAACTACCTCTGTCTTATAGCATCATGAATCCGTGCGCTTTTTCCTAAACTCTTTTCTTCACTCAGTTGCCGACCGTGTATAACATTTGACAGATCAAGCAACAAAAAAACCAAACAACGAGAAGATTGTCGACAGTAGGCTGGCTATATGAACCACAAAAGAACGACGACTGACATAGTAAGGAACCGATGAGCATACATTTAACACAGCGGCTGTCATTAGCATGCTTTGGAATGATCTAATATAATATATTCCAACAATAACTGCAGATCTCTTACCATCACAGAGTGCAAAAGGAGGGTAGCGTTTTTTAAAATTATTATTCCAAAACCAGGCGGTCTCAGTCTGGTATTCGCTGCATCTCCCTTATCTCGTATCTCCCTTAAAACCTCCTTGACCCTGCGCTATTCTGGTGTTGGATTGAAACCGGGTTGAGAGATTGACAGAAATATTATCCAGTAACGGGGCTGATTGATAAGACAAAACCAATAAGATTCATCTGTGGGCGAGTTTACGTTGCCTGAGGATCCAGCGCTGCGTACCTCTTATATGAATATACAGTTGAAGTCGGAGGTTTACATACACCTCAGCCAAATACATTTAAACTCAGTTTTTCACAATTCCTGACATTTAATCCTTTTTAAAAAATCCATGTTTTAGGTCAGATAGGATCTCTACTTTATTTTAAGAACGTGAAATGTCAGAATAATAGTAGTGAGAATGACTTATTTCAGCTTTTATTTCTTTCATCACATTCCCAGTGGGACAGAAGTTTACATGCACTCAATTAGTATTTTTTGCCTTTAAATTGTTTAACTAGGGTCAAACATTTCAGGTTGCCTTCCACAAGCTTCCCACAATAGGTTGGGTGAATTTGGTCCCATTCCTCCTGACAGAGCTGGTGTAACTGAGTCAGGTTTGCAGGCCTCCTTGCTCGCACTTTTTCAATTCTGCCCACACATTTTCTATAGGATTGAGGTCAGGGCTTTGTGATGGCCACTCCAATACCTTGACTTCGTTGTCCTTAAGCCATTTTGTCACAACTTTGGATGTATGCTTGAGGTCATTGTCTATTTGGAAGACCCATTTGCCACCAAGCTTTAACTTCCTGACTGACGTCTTGAGATGTTGCTTCAATATATCCACATAATTTTCCTTCCTTATGAAGCCATCTATTTTGTGAAGTGCACCAGTCCCTCCTGCAGCAAAGCACCCCCACAACATGATGCTGCCACCCCCGTGCTTCATGGCTGGGGTGGTGTTCTTCGGCTTGCAAGCCTCCCCCTTTTTCCTCCAAACACAACGCTGGTCATTATGGCCAAACAGTTCTATTTTTGTTTCATCAGACCAGAGGACATTTCACCAAAAAAAGTACGATCTTTGTCCCCATGTGCAGTTGCAAACCGTGGTCTGGCTTTTTTATGGTGGTTTTGGAGCAGTGGCTTCTTCCTTGCTGAGCGGCCTTTCAGGTTATGTCGATATAGGACTCGTTTTACTGTGGATATTGATTATTTTGTACCTGTTTCCTCCAGCATCTTCACAAGGTCATTCACTGTGGTTCTGGGATTGATTTGCACTTTTCGCACCAAAGTACGTTCATTTCTAGGAGACAGAACACGTCTCCTTCCTGAGCGGTATGACAGCTGAGTGGTCCCATGGTGTTTATACTTGCGTACTATTATTTGTACAGATGAATGTGGTACCTTCAGGCATTTGGAAATTGCTCCCAAGGATGAACCAGACTTGTGGCGGTCTACAATTTTTTTCTTCACAGATTTCTTTTGATTTTCCCATAATGTCAAGCAAAGAGGCACTGAGTTTGAAGGTAGGCCATGAAATATATCCACAGGTACACCTCCAATTGACTCAAATGATGTCAATTAGCCTATCAGAAGCTTCTAAAGCCATGACATACTTTTCTGGAATTTTCCAAGCTGTTTAAAGGCACAGTCAACTTAGTGTATGTAAACTTCTGACCCACTGGAATTGTGATACAGTGAATTATAAGTGAAATCATCTGTTTGTAAACAATTGTTGGAGAAATGACTTGTGTCATGCACAAAGTAGATGTCCTAACTGACTTGCCAAAACTATAGTTTGTTAATTAATAAGAAATTTGCAGAGTGGTTGAAAACCGAGTTTTAATGACTCCAACCTAAGTGTATGTAAACTCCCGACTTCAACTTTAAATCACAAAGCAGTATAACAACGTGCCTGAAGAGATTGATTATTATGAATTAATTGGTTAATTATAGCCTAGTGGTAAGATCATTTCCTTCTGCACTGATGTAAGAGACAGCTAGACAGGTGAAAGCAGGCTTCCAGAGAGCCACTTTATCCCTTCTTACCTGTCCTGTATTTTCAGATCAGGACAGATGAAGGACAAGAAAGGTGGAAAGGAAGCCACAGTTGACTGTTGAGAAGCAGCCCTCACATCCTGTCTTTGAGACTGGATTTGGCATCTAGGAAACTATCACAGGGCAGGAGCTGGTATAAGAGAATCCGAGGAAGTGTATGTGTGTGTGTGTGCGCGCGTAGGTGCATTTGTGTCTATATGTGTGTGTACCAGAGGGTAGGTCAGTTATTCCAGCAACCAAGACACTTCTACCAGGGGAAACTCTTTGTTTTAGAGGATGTGATTATGACAAAACACATTCCAAATAAGGAACGTGTGTTTGAATGTTTTTAAAGGATGAGGAAGTTTGAGGAAGCAGACTGGAAATATTGAGGCTGCGTGTTAATAACACCTCTTTCCTGCCTAACTGTTCTCATTCTTTCTCTAAATAACTCCTGAGGTTACTCTGGCAAAAAGCAAGTTCAGTTTTTTGAAAACAGTAACAAAATGTATTGTATCACAGTGCCTTTCTACTTTCTAAATATTTGTAACTGATTTAACTGTACTGTATATAAGAACAGGAATACAGTATGTGTATATGAATAGTGTATAATAATGATTTTTGTTGTCTCTTGGTGTCTGGACAATATATCACTCTCTTATCTTGTGTTTTATGTAATGTAATATTAGCTCATGTTTTCTTGTATCTAACTGTTCTGCACTGCTGAATGTACAACAGCTAATGTGGATCCTAGCTCTCTTCTCCTCTCACCCCAGCTCCCCAGGACACAGAGCTGAATTTGGGACAGTTCAGTCACTACCCCCTTTCAAGGGGACAATACAGAGCAAGGTTACGAACCATTCAGCTTCCTCAGGACAAAGAGTCCCTGTAACCCACCCTTAATAGCCCCTGGACAATAGCCAGAGAGACCCTGTAGAGGAGTTGTAGTGTATACTGAATTCAGAACTCTGATGAGTGGAGCAGCCTGCTTGCTAGTGTATGAAAGAGAAAGGGAGGATGACAGGAGGATAGAAGACAACCATGAGGGGATACCACAAGTCTGGGTTCTGTGTGTGTGTGTGTGTGTGTGTGTGTGTGTGTGTGTGTGTGTGTGTGTGTGTGTGTGTGTGTGTGAGAGAGAGAGAGTCTACCTAGATTTCCAGCGCTCTAGGTGTTGTCTGATGTATGAGTATCTGCTTCTATTGATTCTCTCCAGAGTCTGGGTTCTGTCTGATAAAGGGTGTGTGTGTGTGTGTGTGTGTGTGTGTGAGAGAGAGAGAGAGAGAGAGAGTCTACCTAGAGTTCCAGCGCTCTAGGTGTTGTCTGATGAATGAGTATCTGCTTCTATTGATTCTCTCCAGAGTCTGGGTTCTGTCTGATAAAGGGTGTGTTTGTGTGTGCATGCTTTTGTGTGTGTATGCATATTGATTAATAGCTAGAGTAGAAGAGATATGTCTGCAAGCATGGATTTCTAATGCCATAATTCCTTTTGAGGTGAGTTCTACAGGGTATATTAACAGGATTTATCTACCGACTGTTTGATAGCTAATTGAGAAGACACCTTTGTTGTTGACACCTGTGTTCCTCCCAGAGGAATTGTGTCTACCAGACCTGGGTTCAAATATTATTTGAAATCTTTCAAATACTTTGATAATTTGCTTTTACCTGCGTGTAGTGCTAGATGGGATGGATTATACATTTTGGGACTGTTTTCAGTGGCACAACTGGCTAAGGTGTTTCAAGAGGGCGGTCACCTGTGTTTGCAAGACAGAAGACACTAGATTGAGGCTGAGTACCAGCTTGTGATAGAGGAAGCTTAATGAAGAGCCGGGTTGGAGCAGAGCCTGTACACCCTGTAGCTACACCTACCTGTGTCTGATGTTGTTTCTACTGAGAACTCTCCCAGGAGATAGAAGAGCCAATTGTTTGTCAGGATCCCACTGGGCAAAAACTGGTTGAATCAAAGTTGTTTACACATAATTTCAACCTCCCCCCAAAAAATCTGTGATGTGTTGGAAAACTGATTGTCATCAACGTAACGGCAATTTTTTTTTTTTTTACCCAACCTACTGTAAATCCGACGACATGGTGACTTATTTGTGGATTTCACGTTGAATCCACGTTAGTTGACAACTCTACTAAGTAAATCCAAACTAGACGTTGAACTGACTTCTGTTCCCAGTGGGTTGCTAGGGCAATCCAGGAGTAACCTCTTCCTGTGCTCCATCAGCATGGTCACCCCACCTAGGTGGTCCGTTACGACACGCACGCATGCACACACGCACACCCAAATAGGGAGTGTAATAAATAACCATACACACAATCCTTCACACACAACACAGAAGTAAGCACATATACACACACACACACACACACACACTCACTCACTCTCACATAGGGGACCAGGGTCAGAAGTTCAGGGACACAGAAAGGGTTCTTGCTGTATATGAATAATGCATGGGGGATGTAAGTGACCCTCTGCCCGAACAGACAAGCGCACACACACACTGCCCTGACCCTTAATGCTTCAACCACCCTACCCCCACACTTCTCCAGATATGTACAGTAAATCATCCATAGCATAAGACAAAGAGGATTTGGTCAAATTACATTGTAGAACAACACCATAAAGCCTCACAATCCGTCGGTACAAAGGGGTTTTATTACTATAGAAATCATTCTACATGTGCAAAACATTATACACATGTTCTGTGTGCAGCTAAAACAGATTCCATACAGCACATACATTCACTTTAGTGGACTGCCTCGCTTAAAATCAGACCCTTACTTTAAATGATCACCATCGCCATCGTCATTATGATCACCATTAAAATCATCATCATTATCATCTTCATCATATGCAATAGATTAAGTCAAACTTAAGACTGTGCGGTCAGCAGTTAGTAACAGCAGCCTTTCCCAAACGTCGGTGTAGTGTGTGACCCTCCTACAGCTCGTGGAATGTGGGGCCCACACCTGTATCATACAAAGCCAGTGTTTCTGCTCTTTATATTACCATTAGCTAACAGAAATGTGTTCAATCTAAGAAAGAAGTGGGCAAGCAAACACGTTAGTCTGTTTTCAATGAGTTAACTCTCCTATAGTATATAGACCATTGATTATATGCATTATTTGGCATTGGGTCATTGACTGATGAGCATCAGCATCCAAACGTTAGTCACCACCACCACAATTCACCTTTAACCTCAAGGCCCGTGGTTCAAACCTCACCTCAACTGTCCCCCTGCATTACTATAGTAGTGTATGTGCGGTGTCTGAGGAGGTCCCTGGTTCAAGCCCTGCTCCAGCTGACCCCCAACTGTATTGCTTCTGTAGTGTCACACACTCACTCGTCCACTCCTCCGCACCGACAAGGTTCTCCACTTGTGGCAGTCTTTGGCCATCTTCTCCACTGTGCCCCAGCTCTGCTGATGTTAATGGAGCTCAGTCTCTCTTCTCCACCATATTGTCCTGGGCCTTCAATGAATAACAGTAGTGTAATGTTCAGTTCGTGATCATAGGAGCGGTGTCCGAGGTGGTCTCTGGTTCAAAGTCATGGTACTCCTCCATTTCTGTCTCCTCTGTAGCACTGTTCTGGAAATGCACATGTCTATTCTTCTCTTTCCTCACTCGCTCTAGTTCTGACCCTGGCTGCTCCATCTCTACCTCCAGCATGGCCCGGCTGCTCTCTCCTCTCTCCCCCACTCCCAAGCCACTCTCCCTGGGTACGAAGGCCAGCCCTGCCCCTCTCCTGCCCATCGCCATGTGGAGGAAAGAGAAGGTATGTTCTGTCCCTCCTCTCTCAGACACACACACAGACGTTATCCCTACATTGTCCTCCAGGTCTTTAGGGGACACTGTTTCGGTATTTTTGCTGAGGATGAAGTTGAAGAAGGCTGTGACCAGGAGCATGATGCCTGGAATCATAGGAGAGAACTTTTCAAACTGAAGAAATACAATACATTTAAACATCAGATGTTGTTTTGAATTTAAACTGAATCTAAAAGACATGTTGGGTGAGTATCAATGTTTGTGAATTACATCAACCTTATTAAATGTAATAATAGTGTGTAGTAGTACCTGGTAATGATGGTTAGGTAAGGATAATGCCAAGGTTAGGTAATGTTGTTACCTGGTAGAGTGGTGTTACCTGGTATAACAGCATGCCACACTAACACAGGGTGAAGGAAACACACCACTGACATCATGGAGTAGTAGAGGAACTTCTGAAAGCCTCCAAGACGAGCCATCTTTCCCCACAACACAAACACACGCCACCCTGGGGGGAAACTAGAGAGGGGGGGGGGGGGGGGGGAGATGGGTGAGGAGGGGGAAAAGCAGGGGACAGTTTTATGTTTGAGTTTTTTTTGTTCACTTCACTTATGAAAGAAATAGCCACACATTTGCTATGATGAAAAAGGACAAATTGCATCCTAATTCCCTATACAACACTCTCGCCCTTTGGCTCCCATAGTAGTGCACCATACAGAGAATAATGTACAATTTTGGATGCACACTTAGACAAAGCCTTAGTTGGAGATTGTGGGTAGTGTACTCACGGCAGACACATCTGCAGGAGGGCATCAAGGAAGTAGGCTACCTCAAACACCATCATACCTGCCCCAGACACCCTAAGGGTTTCAACACACAAACAGATCAAAGAACAGACCAAGAACCAAACAGATGCTAGTGATCAGACAACTACGGAGCAGAATAAGGGACAATGTCATACAGAGTACAACCCATGACATTTCCTATCAGAAGACTCGGTCTCCACTGTTGATAAATGTAATAAACAGTCTTGCATTTCTCTACTCCTCAGGGAGATGTTTTCCTGTGCTGTGCAGTGCGTGTTGCTTCATGGGAGTTTAGCCATGGGTCACAGACATAATGTAAAGTAGGACAGTGACCCAGGTCACTTGCCTCTCCTCCTGCTTGCCCCGCTCTTCCTGTACTGCCTCCCCCACCCTAGACCACCCCTCCCCTAGCCACCCTCCTCTTTTTCCATTATGAGTGCAGATTGACCTGAAACACACATTCTTTCTTTTATTAAAGTAGTGTGTGTGTGTGTGTGTGTGTGTGTGTGTGTGTGTGTGTGTGTGTGTGTGTAGGTGGGGGGGGGTCTAGAGGGACTCCTGTTTGACTTATGGGGAACTGTATGTACCAACAGTAACCTATCCAAGTGAAGCAGGACGTTTTTATATAGCCTAACAGAGTTTAGCAGTGATCATTTCTATCCAATGAGAGTACTCACAGCAGGTAGATGGCCAGACTGTGGAACTTCCCCTGTCGTAACGTATCCACTCCTACAACACAAAGCACTGGAGACAGCAGAAGGGCAGGTTACACATGAACACACACACACACACACACACACACACACACACACACACACACACACACACACACACACACACACACACACACACACACACACACACACTTCACATTTAGCATTTAAACAAAATAGTGATGATGATTTAGATGAAATTGATAGTAAATTAACTACTGAATTAAGTACTTTATTCCAAATTAACTCTAGGCCTAATTGTCCAACAGGTTATTCGTACATGTAGTGGCCACTAGATGTCAGAATTACCACATGGCTGTCTTTCCTAAGTACACTATATATACAAAAGTATGTGGACACCCCTTCAAATTAGTGGATCTGGCTAGTTCAGCCACACCTGTTACTGACAAGGTGTATAAATTCGAGCTCACAGCCATGGAATCATTGGCAAACATTGGCAGTAGAATGGCCTTGCTGAAGAGCTCAGTGACTTTCAACGTGGCACCGTCATAGGATGCCACCTTTCCAATAAGTCAGTTTGTCAAATTTCTGCCCTGCTAGAGCACTTAATTGTAAGTGCTGTTGTTGTGAAGTGGAAATGTCTAGTAGCAACAACAGCTCAGCCATGAAGTGATTGGCCACACGTTTGAAGCGCGTAGCACTTAAAAATCGATTGCAACACTCACTACCGAGTTCCAAACTGCCTCTGGAAGCAACGTCAGCACAAGAACTGTTTGTCTGGAGCTTCATGAAATGGGTTTCCGTGGTCGAGCAGCCGCACACAAGCCTAAGATCACCATGTGCAATGCCAAGCGTCGGCTGGATTGGTGTAAAGCTTGCCGCTATTAGATTCTGGAGCCAGGAGAACGCGCCATGCCCCAATGCATAATGCCAAATGTAAAGTTTGGAGGAATAATGGTCTGGGTCTGTTTTTCATGGTTTGGGCTGGGCCCCTTAGTTCCAGTGAAGGGAAATGTTAATGCTACAGCATACAATGACATTCTAGATGGCTCTGTGCTTCCAAATTTGTGGCAACAGTTTGGGAAGGCCCTTTCCTGTTTCAGCATGACAATGCCCCCGTGCACAAGAGGGGTCCATGAGGCCTCCCAAGTGGCGCAGTGATCTAAGGCCACTAGAGATCCTGGTTGGAGTCCAGGCTCTGTCGCAGTTGACCGGGAGACCCATGGGGCGGCACACCATTGCCTCAGTCTCCCCCTCATCTTTCCAACACTGTACTATCTCTTCAGTAAGGCTTTCAACAAAATACAAAAGCAGTGGTACAGCCCAACTCCTTGAAAAATGTATTCAAATAAATAAATATCTGCAGTGAAGTAGGTACCACTGCAGTATGTCTACATTACATTCAAGAAAGTGAAGCGAGAGTGAGTCAACTGTTTGTGGGTTGCTTGTTAAGGATAGACTAAATTTCTTTAAATGGTTTACATTTTAAATATGGATTGTGTGTGTGTGACTTTAAAACGGTTTAAATTTGTGTGTGTGTGTGTGTGTGTGTGTGTGTGTGTGTGTGTGTGTGTGTGTGTGTGTGTGTGTGTGTGTGTGTGTGAGAGTAAGGTGACAGGGTTGAAACGGTGGTCACTACTGACATGTGGAAGTCATTGGTCAAATCCGTTTTCCAGAAATGCGGTGCTGGAATCTGCACCAAGGGAATATGTCTAGATCAGGGGACCGAGGCTAAATGGTTAGTCGGACTTTATGGAGTGTTTGGAGAATTAACGCTGCCTGTAGACTAGACCTAGTGGAAAATGACATGCTTCTCAAAGGGACGGTGTAGATCTAAAAAGTAAGTGTGTGTGTGTCAGCATATGGTCAAATTAGCCAATAAGACAGTAAGAGATGAGTTCTGTGTGATGTATATTACACTGTAAATACCAGACCTTTAAATGGATATAGCAGGAGGTAGAGAGTGTACTGTAGCTGAAACAAAGCAGTATGTGATCCATGCTATGATATAGTATGAGAGTAGACTGAGGGAGCTCTGTGTCTCCGTAGCCCTCTAGGAGCACTAAAACACAGTTATATATCATACAATACAGTACGTATTAGTCTAGACTATTTAGCCTGCTGTTCTCACTAGAGAACAAGAGGAGATAAGCCTTAAGGTTCATGATTAATCCTATACACTCACTCACTCACTCACTCACTCACTCACTCACTCACTCACTCACTCACTCACTCACTCACTCACTCACTCACTCACTCACTCACTCACAACCTCTGTGATAGATGACAAAATTCGTCTCACAGCTCCATTTTAACGTCCAGTCCTACAGTCTGTCTCCTACCTGATGTTGTGTGAATGAGAAAGAGATAGTGTGTGTGTCCAGTCAATTACAGTCCTGCGGTCTCCTACCTGCTGACGTAGAAATACCCAGAATCCTGCAGGCAACCTCTACCACGACCCACCAGGCTGTCACCACGCTGCCCATCGCACAAACACTTCTCTCCTCTTTTACAACTCTTCTTTCTTCCTTCTCTAATCCACCTCTCTCCAGTTCAAACGTCAGTCTGTGGGTTCTATTGGAGCCTATATTAATGTGACATTTTGCAGTACAATCTCACAGGTGAGCTTTAGTAGCTACAGATGCACTATGCAATTTCAGCTCCAGGGGTTACAGTGGCAACAGAGGCAGCATCCACACAGCTCCATGGGGCTCAGTCTTTCTGAGCCGCTCAGTGAGTGGCTGGGTACTAATCGGTCTAAAGCAGCGTTGAAACACACACACAAATACCCAAGCTTGTGCACAAGCACACGCACACGCGCATGCACACAGGCACGCACACACACACACACACACACACACACACACACACACACACACACACACACACACACACACACACACACACACACACACACACACACACACACACACACTTAGTCGGTTTATACAGCATTCCACACACACAAGGTGAGTGTGGCCGGTCGGATCATGGTTGTGTGTGTATCGGGTGTTTGTGTGTGAGTGCTACAGGTTGGTGAAGGGTGGTTGTGCCAGAGTGTTCTTTCTGATGGCTGGTTAAAGATTACCTGGTTTGTGAATGACATTAAAAATAATGCTGTGGCTGGATTGCCCTTCCCAGAGGTGGTCATAAACACAGACACACACACACGAACGTACGTAAACGCTACACATGCATGGAAAGACACTCACACACTGAGGTCAACGACCTTCAGTAGATAAGCATCCTAGCTCCCTTCACCAGCAGCATACCACTCTGCAGCCCACTGATGGCTTGCCTTGGGAGCTCGGCAGGGTTGGTCCTGATCAGTCCCTGGATGGGAGACCAAATGCTGCTGGATGTGGTGTTGGTGGGCCAATAGGGGGCACTCTTCCCCCTGGTCTAAAGTGATGCCCCAGGACAGTGAAGTGCACATACGTAGCTGATGTTACTGGAATTATTTTACCGCACTTTGCATCCGCACAGCTCTCCCAGTAAATGTGTTTTTGTAAAATATTCAGTGTAAATTGTTAAAAGCAGTCCTTATGCATAGAGTTGTATGGTTTGTTCAACTTTGAAATAAATGGTTTTTGTATGGCATATGTTTTCGTGAAAGGGAAAGGGGGATACCTTCCGCATTTAACCCAACCCCTCTGAATCAGAAAGGTATGGGGGGCTGCCTTAATCGACATCCAAGTCTTCGGCGTCCGGGGAACAGTGGGTCTTGCTCTGTGACAGAACTGAATTGCCCCTTGTCTCTTTTTCTATCCGTGGGAATACTTGGGGACATATTTTCTAAATAACATTTTAGCTGAATTCCTGGTTATTTTACAGTCTTTTTTTTTAAACAAAAAAAATCAATAGTGGCACGGTTTTGGCCCACAGGCTGCCGACTCCTGCCCTAGATGTTTAGAACATAACCTAGATGTTTGTAAAATGGCCTAGCTGTTTAAGCCCTGAGGAACTTTAAGAGTGTGGAAATGCTGTGAAGAGTGGAAAACATGCTGCCGCCGCCAACAAAGACCCCTTGATCAGCGGTGACACACACACAGGCGCACACACGCTTACACACACACACATACTGTAAGCTGGCACACACACTGAGTACCGGACCTGTGTTAGTCCTATTGGCAGAAACACAGACAGAGCTGGACCTCAGATTGACTCCTGTTGTGGGTTCAAGTATGTAAATCTCATTATACACACACACACACACACACACACACACACACACACACACACACACACACACACACACACACACACTCAAGCAAGCAAATGCACTCATACACAAACTCACTCACAAAGGCACCTTTGTTTCCCACTCCAAGTCCACTTGTTTCCAGCTTAACAGCCAGGTTATTTGTGTGTGTTTAACCTACTGTGATGCAAGCTTCTAGCAATAATCAACTGTTTCAATCCAAATCAAACACAACACTCTGTGAATCTGGGAAACTACAGAGGCTAACTGCTGCTGGAGAGACTAAGTTTGTCCAGAAATGTTAATCAGAAAGAACACAAAATGTGTAGAATAATATGTAGGACTATTAAAGGGAGCCGTTTAAGTGGAGCATGAAGACCTGGGGTTAAATAGCAGAATTTACGAGAGTGTTTTTCTCTGTTTGAGTTTTATATTTGTTTTGTCTCGTGGGTTTCATAACCACATCTTTATAACAATTCAATAATGATGAGACTCTGCGGCACAACCCCAATACATCGCAAAAGTATTCTCTGTGACCTAGGACCCAGATGACCATGGTCTGCAGCTGCAACTAGAAGATACTGAACTGAACCACACCATGTTGTAGTAACGGCCACAATCATATGTCCTAGAAACAATGTCGTTGTCCTATAGCTCTATTAAGTAGAGTTAGGTCATTGAAGCGCACGTTATGCTGCAAAACATGAACAATTTTCAGCTTTATATTTTTTCTCGTTGCTGCAACTACCCAATAGGCTGGGGAGGCAAAGGTGGAGTCATGCGTCCTTTGAAACATGACCTGCCAAACCTCGCTTCTTAACACCCGCCCGCTTAACCCGGAAGCCAGCGCACCAATGTGTCTGAGGAAACACTGTTCACCTGACAACTAAGGTCAGCCTGCAGGCACCCGGCCCAAGGAGTCACTAGAGCGCAATGAGCCAAGTAAAGCCCCTCTGGCCAAACTCTCCCTTAACCCGGACGACGCTGGGCCAATTGTGCTCCGCCTTATGGGACTTCCGATCACGGCCAGTTGTCATAAAGCCCGGGATCAAACCTGGGTCTGTAGTGAGACCTCTAGCACTGTGATGCAGTGCCTTAGATCACTGCGCCACTCGGGAGGCCCAGCTTTGTATGTTTTATCATAACCTTAGACCACAACCACCCACACTAGCCTGTAAGGAGGTCTGGTCTGGGATGTGATGCTCTAAAACCTCTAGTCTCTCGTCTGCCTCGCCACCCTCCTCAGATGAGAGTGATATAGGGCATACGTGTTTACATCTACATGTACAGGAAATCACAGAAAAGACCACCCACTTATAATGCCCACATTTGAATGAAATGGCCTTACCACATTAACAAACAATGAACACCACAACAACAAACAGTAAACATCACATTGCAGATACCGCATAACAAGAATATCAATGTGTGCCTTCTACCCCTACGTAGCAGTATACCAACAAGACTGGCTGGTGTAATCACTGCACATTTGTTTGGTCTGTCAGTCTCCGATCTCTCCGACGCAACAAACGAGGCATAAATAATAAAACACACACACGAAGACACTGTTTTGTGAAACTAAACCGTGATAGCCTGACCAAAATGGGAGGTGTTGTGTGTGCGTGCGTGCGTGCATGCTTGTGTATGTGTGTGTGCGTGTATGCCTGAGTTTGTGTGCATATGTAATAAAACAAGTCAGACACTAACCCAGTAGCAGTCCGTTGTTGGGGTGATTAGTGGTCGTTACGCTAAGAACAGAATATTGCATTACAGTCTACAGGTGGTGGAACAGACAGACTGTCAACGGTTCCCGTCACATCCTCTAATCCTCCCTCTGCAATAACAAACGGGGTACTTTTCACTCCACACACTCTCAGGGAATTGGGCAGAGAACACAGTCTAATAATGGGAACACAAGACAGGTGTAGATAGAGTATGGTGTGGGTGAAAATAACTTAAGCAAGCTGACAGATATCCAGTATACGTGTGAATATAGTGTCACAGTGTAATTACAGTTCAATGTTTTTATTTGGTGAATTGAGCTGTAGACAGAGGATCTGACACATCGACAGGCCCCCCTCACACAATCATGCATGCATGCGACACATACACATACAAACCCTGACACACACACTCTTCCCATATTAGCCAGCGCTGAGACATGAGTCCTGGGCCTGTAGTCTACCCACGTGGGCATCTGTTACTCATGAAGAGTTACCCACATGGGCATCTGTTACTCATCTTCCTACAGGGAATACAGCTCTAATGGCGATTACAGTGGCAGTTTTATCTGGTGGTTAAACAATTTTCAGACATGCTCAGTAATTACCCTTGTACAGAAACAGTCAGAGACAAATATAGCAGTGTACTTTTCTAAAGGCTTCACTGAGTGTAAATAGTGGGTTTTGTTTCTGAAAAAAGACAAAGTCACAATGATTAATTACATATGAAATATAGCACAAGCTGGTTAAGCTGATTGTATCATATTCCAATGTGTCATTAGCTACACCCGATTGTCATACTGATAGCGGTGGTACAGTGTAGGGGAGTATTCACTACTCTAGAGTGCCACCTTGTGGTGGTAGTACTTCACTACACAACACTGCTTTTACATCCGTTTGCATCAGTCTCTGTTACACACTGCCTTACTGTAGTGTTACAACACTTTAGTGTTGTATTCATGGATGCCAAAGGAAGCCAGGATTCTCCAAAAGAATGAACAGCAAAAAATGTTTATGTATCTTTCGTCACACTGTGTTTCAATTCGCAAGAGGCGAACAAAACAGTGCCCCTCTGTCTCTGTATGTATAGCCCAATCTATCTGATGCTGTCTGGTCAAAAAGAGTACGACATTGTTGCCACCTGTAGCATTGAATGCAAGGAATGTCAGCGAGTGTTTGGCCTCCCTTTAAAAAAAAGTATCAAACAATAGTCAATCCGCATTGAGATAAACTGAGTGAGCCAAACATGAATGGTCCTGGCAGACCAAAAAAAAGGGGGAAGCTACCAAACACATCACATTAGAAATCAAACGTCATTGACAGAAAACTTTAATTGTTGCATCTCATGTGTTGTTGTCCTCCGGTGGCTAGCTAGCTAGCTAGATAAAATTGTCCCTTTCCTAAATTAGCTATGGATAGAAACATTAACTGAAGCTGGAGACTCATATCTCCCTCACTAACTTTAAGCACCAGCTGTCAGAGCAGCTCACAGATCAATGCACCTGTACATAGCCCAGCTGTAAATACCCCATCCAACTACCTCATCCCCATACTGTTATTTATTTTATTTATTTTTGCTCCTTTGCACCCCAGTATCTCTACTTGCGCACTCATCTTCTGCACATCTATCATTCCAGTGTTTAGTAGCTATATTGTAATTATTTTGCCACTATGGCCTATTTATTGCCTTACCTCCCTTATCCTACCTCATTTGCACAAACTGTATATCGACTTTTTCTATTGTATTATTGACTGTATGTTTGTTTATTCATGTGTAACTCTGGGTTGTTGTTTGTGTCGCACTGCTTTGCATTATCTTGGCCAGGTCGCAGTTGTAAATGAGAACTTGTTCTCAACTAGCCTACCTGGTTAAATAAAGGTGAAATGAAAAATAAAAAAAATAAATAGGGATAGGAATTTGGACTTGTGGTTTTACTTAATTCTGGCCAATGATGGCCAATGATTTTAACGTTGATTCTGATCCAACCATAAACTCATACATTGTGCCTCTTGCCTGAGATATTGAATGTTCAGTATGTAGCTGGATGTAGTAGGCTAACTAATGTTAACTGCTGGCTCATCGTTGCCCATGAAAGGAAGTTAGGCTAGCGAGCAAGCATTTTAGCCAGGTAGCATAGGACAACAAAAACAAAAGCGTGCATGACAGTCATAGACCGTTTAGGCAACATACAAGAGGAGGATGGCATTGGTGTTTCTCTACAAGTAGGGTGAGTCAACATGTTTCTTCTACTTGCATGCTAACGCACGCACGCACACACACACACAAATAAAGTCGCATGGACGGCCAAATCAGATTAAGATTACGTTGATTGGACTAAATACATTTTTTTGGTATATTTTAGTTGTCACTGTATTAGGTGATTAGATGCTGTTGAAATTGTCCTGTTTTCTTTGCAACTCGCTGTAATTCTCCATGGTTCTAAATCAATAGTTGTTCAGTAGTCAGAAACATTCACTTTCTTGACCATGCTGTCGGTCATTTAACTGTTTGTTACATGCAATATGTTTTGTGGACAGATGTTTCTCTCCGATTTTATGATGGAACAAAGGTGTGGTTGAATTTATTCTGCCACTGTGTCTTATTGTCTCAGCCTTAGGCCTAGATATCACGGCCACAAGGCATATGAACTAACATGTTATAGAGCAAACAACGCAATCATCACAACACGTAGGCTGCAATATGGCATTCCTTTTCTTGGCTTCCACAGCCATTTTACCCATGCATGTTCTTTGTCTCCTTTCCGTGTCTTTGTATGTCTGTCTCTGTCTCAGACCCAGTCTGCTTTCTTTACCACAGTCTCTGATGCTAAACATGATCAGGACACTGACCAGACTGTAACATCTGTTAGATAGCACAATTCTTCAACTGCATATCAGTTACAATTGAACAGAATATTTGTTATCATTCTAGTAACTATCTGTAGATATGTTTCGGGACTATCCAAATAAAGTTTAAAAAACAAACATGTTAAGCTTAGCTGATGGACTACAGACTATCTACTTCACATTCAAATACGTGTCAACTGAGGAGCGTGTTTAGTGCATTCATTAACACTGGAATAAACCACGGTAGATGTGCATTGGGACTGAATAAAGTGAACGTTTAATGAGGTAAATATGCAATAATCACTCAACAGATCCAAATGTGCGGCAGTTGTTAGGATGACTGAAATTACCTTTTGACACTGGAGCACCTGGATAAATCAATCAAGTGGGAAACAAACAAACAAACAATGACTCTGATTCAAATCAAATCAAATCAAATTGTATTTGTCACGTACACATGTTTAGCAGATGTTATTGCAAGTGTAGCTAAATGCTTGCTCCAACAGTGCAGTGATATCTAATAATTCACAACAATACACACAATACACACAACATAAGAGTAAAATAATGGAATAAGGGCATAGACTAAAATACAGTAGAATAGAATACAGTATATACACTACCGTTCAAAAGTTTGGGGTCACTTAGAAATGTCCTTGTTTTTTAAAGAAAAGCAACAAAAAAAATCCATGACAAGAACATCAAATTGATCAGAAATACAGTGTAGAAATTGTTAGTGTTGTAAATTACTTGTCATGACTTCCGCCGAAGTTGGTCCCTCTCCTTGTTCGGGCGGCTTTCGGCGGTCGAAGTCACCGAACTTCGAGCCATCGCTGATCCTCTTTTCATTTTCCATTGGTTTTGTCTCGTCTTCCATCACACCTGGTTCCAATCCCATCAATTACATCTTGTGTATTTAACCCTCTGTTCCCCCTCATGTCCTTGTGGGTGATTGTTTGTTGTAAGTGCTTGTGCTCGGCTGTCCTGGTGTGCGTTGGGTTATGGACCCATTTGTTTTATTAGTCTGTTTTCCAGGGTTTTTGTTTGTTAATGAACTGCATAGTTGGAAACACAGTTATTTCTCTCCTGCGTCTGACTTCTCTGCCGCCAGTTCGCACCCCTATTGTAGCTGGATACAGCTGATTTTTAATGGAATATCTACATAGGCGTATAGAGGCCCATTATCAGCAAGCATCACTCCTATGTTCCAATGGCACGTTGTGTTAACTAATCCAAGTTGATCATTTTAAAAGGCTAATTGATCATTTCTAAGTGACCCCAAACTTTTGAACGGTAGTGTACATATGAGATGAGTAATGAAAACATATGTAAACATTATTAAAGTGACTAGTGTTCCATTATTAAAAAGTGGCCTGTGATTTCAAGTCTATGTATATGGGCCAGCAGCTTCTAAGGTGCAGGGTTACGTAACCGGGTGGAAGCCGCCTAGTGATGGCTATTTAAAACGTCTACATTATCGGTGTCCCACCTGCGGGATGGTTGAGCTAACGTAGTCTAATGTGATTAGCATGAGGTCGTAATTAGCAAGAACATTTCCCAGGACATAGACATACAGTGGGGCAAAAAAGTATTTAGTCAGCCACCAATTGTGCAAGTTCTCCCACTTAAAAATATGAGAGAGGCCTGTAATTTTCATCATAGGTACACTTCAACTATGACAGACAACATGAAACAAAAAAATCCAGAACATCACATTGTAGGATTTTTAATGAATTTATTTGCAAATTATGGTGGAAAATAAGTATTTGGTCACCTACAAACAAGCTAGATTTCTGGCTCTTACAGACATGTAACTTCTTCTTTAAGAGGCTCCTCTGTCCTCCACTCGTTAGCTGTATTAATGGCACCTGTTTGAACTTGTTATCAGTATAAAAGACACCTGTCTACAACCTCAAACAGTCACACTCCAAACTCCACTATGGCCAAGACCAAAGATCTGTCAAAGGACACCAGAAACAAAATTGTAGACCTGCACCAGGCTGGGAAGACTGCATCTGCAATAGGTAAGCAGCTTGGTTTGAAGAAATCAACTGTGGGAGCAATTATTAGGAAATGGAAGACATACAAGACCACTGATAATCTCCCTCGATCTGGGGCTCCACGCAAGGTCTCACCCCGTGAGGTCAAAATGATCACAAGAACAGTGAGCAAAAAGTGTAAATGACCTGCAGAGAGCTGGGACCAAAGTAACAAAGCCTACCATCAGTAACACACTACGCCGCCAGAGACTCAAATTCTGCAGTGCCAGACGTGTCCCCCTGCTTAAGCCAGTACATGTCCAGGCCCGTCTGAAGTTTGCTAGAGAGCATTTGGATGATCCAGAAGAAGTTTGGGAGAATGTCATATGGTCAGATGAAACCAAAATATAACTTTTTGGTAAAAACTCAACTCGTCGTGTTTGGAGGACAAAGAATGCTGAGTTGAATCCAAAGAACACCATACCTACTGTGAAGCATGGGGGTGGAAACAACATGCTTTGGGGCTGTTTTTCTGCAAAGGGACCAGGACGACCGATCCGTGTAAAGGAAAGAATGAATGGGGCCATGTATCGTGAGATTTTGAGTGAAAACCTCCTTCCATCAGCAAGGGCATTGAAGATGAAACGTGGCTGGGTCTTTCAGCATGACAATGATCCCAAACACACCGCCCGGGCAACGAAGGAGTGGCTTCGTAAGAAGCATTTCTAGGTCCTGGAGTGGCCTAGCCAGTCTCCAGATCTCAACCCCATAGAAAATCTTTGGAGGGAGTTGAAAGTCTGTGTTGCCCAGCAACAGCCCCAAAACATCACTGCTCTAGAGGAGATCTGCATAGAGGAATGGGCCAAAATACCAGCAACAGTGTGTGAAAACCTTGTGAAGAATTACAGAAAACGTTTGACCTCTGTCATTGCCAACAAAGGGAATATAACAAAGTATTGAGGTAAACTTTTGTTATTGACCAAATACTTATTTTCCACCATAATTTGCAAGTAAATTCATTAAAAATCCTACAATGTGATTTTCTGGATTTTTTTCTAATTTTGTTTGTCATAGTTGAAGTGTACCTATGATGAAAATGACAGGCCTCTCTCTCTTTGTAAGTTGGAAACTTGCACAATTGGTGGCTGACTAAATACTTTTTTTGCCCCACTGTATTCTAGCTTCTGGGCCTGAGAAATAGGCAGTTTCATTTGGGTATGTTTTTCATCAAAATACTGCCCCCTAGTCTCAAGAGGTTCATCCCGGCCATCCTACAATCTAAGCTTTGATGCCCTCAACCTCACTCAAATTATCAATGAACCTACCAGGTACAACCCCAAATCCGTAAACACGAAAACAAATCCTAATTAACTCTTCATCATATATGCATAGTCACTTTAACCATATCTACATGTACATACTACCTCAATCAGCCTGACTAACCGGTGTCTGTATGTAGCCTCGCTACTGTATATAGCCTGTCTTTTTACTGTTGTTTTATTTCTTTACCTACCTATTGTTCACCTATACCTTTTTTGCACTTATTAGTTAGAGCCTGTAAGTAAGCATTTCACTGTAAGGTTGTATCCAGGTTGAATTCAGCGCACGTGACAAATAAACTTTGATTTGATTTATCTTCAGAGCTCGTGCTGCTAGGTGACTTAAACTGGGACATGCTTAATACCTTGGGCCATCCTACAATCTAAGCTTGATGCCCTCAATCTCACACAAATGATCAATGAACCTACCAGGTACGACCCCAAATCCGTAAACACGGGCATCTTCATAGATATCATCCTAACCAACTTGCCCTCCAAATACACCTCTGCTGTCTTTAACCAAGATCTTAGCGATCACTGCCTCATTGCCTGCATTTCCTGGATAGATTGTAAACTCTCCTTCCAGACTCACATTAAGCATCCCCAATACAAAATTAAATCTAGAATCGGCTTTCTGTTTTGCAACAAAGCATCCTTCAATCATGCTGCCAAACATACCCTCGTAAAACTGACTATCCTACCAATCCTCGACTTTGGCGATGTCATTTACAAAATAGCCTCCAACACTCTACTCAACGAATTGGATGCAGTCTATCACAGTGCCATCCGTTTTGTCACCAAAGCCCCATATACTACACAACCACTGCGACCTGTATGCTCTCGTTGGCTGGCCCTTGCTTCATACTCGTCGCCAAACCTACTGGCTCCAGGTCATTTACAAGTCTTTGCTACGTAAAACTCTGCCTTATCTCAGTTCGCTGGTCACCATAGCAGCACCCACCTGCAGCACACGCTCCAGCAGGTACATTTCACTGGTCACCCCCAAAGCCAATTCCTACTTTGGCCGCCTCTCCTTCCAGTTCTCTGCTGCCAATGACTGGAACAAACTGCAAAAATCACTGAAGCTGGAGACTTATCTCCCTCACTAACTTTAAGCACCAGCTGTCAGAGCAGCTCACAGATCATTGCAGCTGTTCATAGTCCATCTGTAAATAGCCCATCCAACTACCTCATCCCAATACTGTATTTATTTAGCTGCTTTGCACCCCAGTATCTCTACTTGCGCATTCATCTTCTGCACATCTATCACTCCAGTGTTTAATTGCTATATCGGAATTACCTCGCCACTATGGCCTATTTTATTGCCTTTACCTCCCTTATCTTACCTCATTTGCACACACTGTATATATACTTATTTTCTTCTACTGTATTATTGACTGTATGTTTGTTTATTCCAAGTGTAACTCTGTGTTGTTGTATGTGTCGTACTGCTTTGCTTTATCTTGGCCAGGTCGCAGTTGTAAATGAGAACTTGTTCTCAACTGGCCTACCTGGTTAAATAAAGGTGAAATAAAATAGATGACACAATCTCAATTGCACTTCACACTACCTTCTCCCTCCCGGACAGGAGAGGAAATAACTATGTGTGAATGCTGTTCATGGACCTCAGCTCAGCGTTCACACCATAGTCCCCTCCATGCTCATCAACAAGCTGGCGACCCTGGGACTGAACACCACCCTCTGCAACTGGATCCTGGACTTCCTGACGGGCTGGCCCCAGGTGGTGAGGGTAGGCAACAACACCTCTGCCACGCTGTGTTTAGTCCCCTCCTGTACTCCCTGTTTATCCACGACTACGTGGCCATGTATGACTCCAACACCATCATCAAGTTTGCTGACCACACGACCATGGTATGTCTGATCACAGATGGCGATGAGACTCCTACATGGAGGTCAGAGATTTAGCAGTGTGGTGCTAGGACAATAACCTCTACCTCAATGCCAGTAACACCAAGGAACTGAACGTGGACTACAGGATAAAGAGGGGAGAGGACTTAACATGATCCACAAACACCCACACAGTCGTGAAAAGGGCACAACAGTGCCTGAGGAGGCAAAAAAATGTGGTGTGGGCCCTCAGATTCTCAAAAAGTTCTACAGCTGCACCATTGAGAGCCTCTTGACTGGCTGCATCATCGCTTGGTATGGCAAATGCACTGCCATCGACTGCAAAGCACTACAGAGGGTGGTGCGGACAGCCCAGTACATCACTGGGGTCAAGGTCCCTGCCATCCAGGACCTCTATATCAGGCGACGTCAGAGGAAGGCCTGAACAATTGGAAAAGACTCCAGCCACCCTAGCCATAGACTGTTCACTCTGCTACCGTCTGGCAAACAGTACCATGGGCTCTTGCACCAACAGGCACCAAAAGGCTCCGAGACAGCTTCAACCCCCAAGCCAAATAAATTGTCTGCTAAATAGTTTATTAAATGGTTACCCAGACTATCTGCACTGACCCTAGCTTGCACTGACTCTATGCACACTCACAAGACTATATATACTGGCCCTAGCTTAATACTCGTCGCCAAACCCACTGGCTCCATGTCATCTACAAGACCCTGCTAGGTAAAGTCCCCCCTTATTTCAGCTCGCTGGTCACCATAGCATCACCCACCTGTAGCACGCGCTCCAGCAGGTATATCTCTCTGGTCACCCCCAAAACCAATTCTTTCTTTGGCCGCCTCTCATTCCAGTTCTCTGCTGCCAATGACTGGAACGAACAACAAAAATCTCTGAAACTGGAAACACTTATCTCCCTCACTAGCTTTAAGCACCAACTGTCAGAGCAGCTCACAGATTACTGCACCTGTACATAGCCCACCTATAATTTAGCCCAAACAACTACCTCTTTCCCTACTGTATTTATTTGATTTATTTATTTATTTTGCTCCTTTGCACCCCATTATTTTTATTTCTACTTTGCACATTCTTCCACTGCAAATATACCATTCCAGTGTTTTACATGCTATACTGTATTTACTTTGCCACCATGGCCTTTTTTTTTGCCTTTGCCTCCCTTATCTCACCTCATTTGCTCACATCGTATATAGACTTGTTTATACTGTATTATTGACTGTATGTTTGTTTTACTCCATGTGTAACTCTGTGTCGTTGTATGTGTCGAACTGCTTTTGTAAATGAGAACTTGTTCTCAACTTGCCTACCTGGTTAAATAAAGGTGAAAAAATACACACTATGTACACACTCACTAACACACACTACACTGACATTCTCACACAAAACTGACACACATTCACACTACATACGCACACATACACACGCATACTGACACAACACAAATACACATACACACGCACACACACTATAACAATCATCACATGCTGCTCTGTTTTTAATTTGTATTATTATCTATCCTTATGCCTATTCACTTTACCCTGCTTTCATGTACATACACTGTTGTAACTTTAATGTGTTACAGAGTTAATATTTAAGTTAACTCATTGAGCTGTATCTAAACATATTTCTTTACAGTTATTTACATATGTAATTGTATTGGTTTGAATTGAATTACGCTTTTTGACTGCAAGTTCCAGAATGCCTTGCGACAGGAATGAGAGAGATAACGCGCCAATTATGTGCAGGTGCTAGTGATTGTGACAGCATCTTACCTGCATTGCTCTGTACCAAAACAAAGTTGTTAAATGTAACGTGAACAAATATTATTACTTAAAATAAGTTTTCGTATCAAACCCGACGTCCCGAGTCATTACTTTGAAGTTAGTTAATCTAAAATACACTGAACAAAAATATAAACGCAACATTCAACCATTTCAAAGATTTTACAGAGTTACAGTTCCTATGAAGAAATCAGTCAATTGAAGTAAATTCACAAGGCCCTAATCTATGGATGTCCCATGACTGGGAATACTGATATGCATCTGTTGGGCACAGATACCCTAAAAGAAAAGGCAGGGGCGTGGATCAGAAAACCAGTCAGTATCTGGTGTGACCACCATTTGCCTCATGCAGCGAGGCATCTCTTTCACAAAGAGTTGATCCGGGCTGTTGATAGTGGTTTGTGGAATGTTTTCCCGCTCCTCTTCAATGGCTGTGCGAAGTTCCTGGATATTGGTGGGTACTGGAACACGTTGAAGTTCCTGGATATTGGTGGGTACTGGAACACGTTGTCGTACACGTCGATCCAGAGCATCCAAACGTGCTCAATGCGTGACATGTCTGGTGAGTATGCAGGCCATGGACGAACTGGGACATTTTCAGAATCCAGAAGTTGTGTAGAGGTCCTTGTAACATGGTACCGGGCATTATCATGCTGAAACATGAGGTGATGGCGGCGGATTAATGGCACGAAAATGGGCCCCGTCACAATATCACTGCACATTCAAATTGCCATCGTTAAAATGCAATTGTTTTCATTGTCCATAGCTTATGCCTGCACATACCATAACCCCAAACACGCTGTCTGCCATCAGCCCGGTGCAGTTGAAACTGCGATTCATCATGAAGAGCACACTTCTCCAGCATGCTAGTGGCCATTGAAGGTGATCATTTTCCCACTGAAGTTGGTTACGATGCCAAACTGCAGTAAGGTAAATAGTCTGGTCAGGATGACGAGCATGCAGATGAGCTTCTCTGAGACGGTTTCTGACAGTTTCTGCAGAAATGCGTTGGTTGTGCAAAACTAAGAAGTTTCATCAGAAGTCCGTGTGGCTGGTCTCAGACGATCCCGCAGGTGAAGAAGCCGGATGTGAAGGTCCTGGGCTGGCGTGGTTACACGTGATCTGCGGATGTGAGGCCGGATGGACGTACTGCCAAATTCTCTAAAACAACATTGGTGGCGGCTTATGGTAGAGAAATTATGTGCACCTGTGTAATAATCATGCTGTTTAATCAGCTTCTTGATATGCCACATCTGTCAGTCAGGTGGATAGATTATCTTGGCAAAGGATAAATACTCACTAACAGGGATGTAAACAAATTTGTGCCCAACATTTTAGAGAAATAAGCTTTTTGTGCGTAAGGAACATTTCTGGGATCTTTTATTTCAGCTCATGAAACATGGGACCAACACTTTACGTGGTGTGTTTGTATTTTGTATATACCTCAAATACCTCACACCCCTGCACATTGATCTGGTATTGGTACTACCTGTATATGGCTCCATTCATGTGTATTTTATTCATGGTAAAGTCTACACTTGTTGTATTAAGCGCGTATGACAAATAGTTTGATTTGATTTATATAATTTGTTTGTCTCCTGAAAACACATGACACCTGGTCCTTTGTAGCTCAGTTGGTATAGCATGGTGCTTGAACCCACTATGCCAGGGTAGTGGGTTCAATTCCTGAGACCACCCATATGTAGAAGGTATGCATGCATGACTGTAAGTTGCATTGCATAAAAACATCTGCTAAATGGCATATATTATTATGAGACTAAGGATTTGCATCCATTAGTGATGTCAAGAAGTTAAAATAATTAATTAAACACGATTTTCTGTAATTGTTTTTTGATGTTGTTTGAATTTGCTCTTTACATTGAAGCTTTTTACATTTAAAAAGCAGTGCATTGAGTTCCAGGCATACTATACTTTGATTGTAAGGAAAGAAACACAAAATAATCTGTATCAGAAACAAAATGCTCCAAATGTCTAGTCTGTTTTACCATTCCCTTACGGGATACAATTATTTCCTTATGGAGTTATCAAGAGATCATTTGATTTATTCTAATTGGTTTATTTTTAAATTAACAGGCAGTGTTGTTGTTTTTTTCCGGACGCGTGGATCAGATTGTGAGTCATGTGTCCCTTTACCGGGCCCTTTACCGGGACCTTTGGTAAATATGCACAAAGATTTGATTCACATGCCTGATTAATTGTCGTTTTCCCCACCTCGAGTGATATATGTGTATTGCTGTTGTTGTTTTCTTTTGTTCTCTTTGTTTTTGTCCTGCTTCTATAACAAATCTCACCAGATTGGGTCTGCTGGATGGTCGTGACTTCTTCCGAAGGATTCTTCTTCTGACTCCCTGACCTGTGACGCCACAGTGAGATCATCAGGGGATGGGGGGGGGGGGGGGGGGGGGTTGGGGTTAAACTGTGTGTTGTTATTCTTTATGACATTTAGGGGTCTGAATTTACTTATTTACAAATGCCCTAAACTAAACTGTTGTCCTGGTCTGTCCTCTCTCAAGGTAATGGCAGAAATGGTATCTAGATGCATGGGAGATCATTGCATGGGAGATCATTGCATGGGAGATCATTGCATGGGAGATCATTTGGCCGATGAACAGTGTGAACCTCAACACCTCCCCTCTAATCGGCTGAAAATGGCTTAAATTGCGATCAGTATGGTCCTTCACCACTTCTTCTGTGAGACCTGAGTCCGAGCCAGAAATCTGTACACAGCAATCGAAGATATCAACGGCCTTTTCTCTTATGCTCTTTCTCTCAGGAGTGACATGGGGTGCATGTAGAGTGAGCATGGAGAGAGATCCAGTCCAAACTTCTCTCATGCTACTGGTGTACTGGTAGGAAAATGGACAAAGACATAATGGACTGTAAAGGACAGTGGCGGCTCAGGTGAGAGACATTATCAAGGGCCATCCACTTTGAACATGTGCCATTAAAAGGGCAAACTAAAACACTATCTGAAGAAGAACATGAAGAAATGCCAGGAAGAATGAGTGCTGTGAAGGGGGTTGGTCAACCGTGCCAGTAATTGATTTAGGCCTGTCCAAAATTGTTTATTTGGGGTATCAGGTTGATTGTGGAGGTCTGCAAAAGGCAGAATTTTGTAATTTAGAATAAGAATGAATTGAAATACCTATCTGTCATTAATATAAGTGATGAGAAAAGCAAGGGTCTTAAATTAAAGTGATATAACCAACGTGAAGCACTAAGGACTCATTCTAAATTTGGATTGGTTAATTTATCAATAATTATAATTATGATTTGGAAAGGCAAGGCTTCTAGAGACTTCTAGAGAGCTGTGTCCTAAAAACTCCTTGCTGTCCCCAGTCCACCTGGCTGTGCTGCTGCTCCAGTTTCAACTGTTCTGATAGCGGCTATGGAACCCTGACCTGTTCACCGGGACGTGCTACCTGTCCCAGAACTGCTGTTTTCAACTCTCTAGAGACAGCAGGAGCGGTAGAGATACTCTCAATGATCGGCTATGAAAAGCCAACTGACATTCACCCCTGAGGTGCTGACTTGCTGCACCCTCGACTACTGTGATTATTATTATTTGACCATGCTGGTCATTTATGAACATTTGAACAGCTTGGCCATGTTCTGTTATAATCTCCACCCGGCACAGCCAGAAGAGGACTGGCCACCACGCAGTCTACTGTGCACAAAAGTGTAGGATATACTACTGTGCAACACCCAACACTATTCCTATCAATTATTCTGGATATAATGACACTAAAATACATACAGTTGAAGTCAGAAATTTACATACACTTAGGTTCGAGTCATTAGAACTTGTTTTTCAACCACTATACAAATTTCTTGTTATCAAACTATAGTTTTGGCAAGTCGGTTAGGACATCCACTTTGTGCATTACAATACATTTTTCAACCATTGTTTACAGACAGATGATTTAACTCATATTTCACTATATCACAATTTCAGTGGGTCAGAAGTTTACATACACTAAATTGACTGTGCCTTTAAACAGCTTGGAAAATTCCAGAAAATGATGTCATGGCTTTAGAAGCTTCTGATAGGCCAATTGACATCATTTGAGTCAATTGGAGGTGTACCTGTGGATGTATTTCAAGGCCTACCTTCAAACTCAGTGCCTTTATGCTTGACATCATGGGAAAATTAAAAGAAATCAGCCAGTCTGGTTCATCCTTGGGAGCAATTTCCAAAAGCCTGAAGGTACCACGTTCATCTGTACAAACAATAGTACGCAAGTATAAACACCATGGGACCACGCAGCCCTCATACTGTTCTGTCTCCTGGAGATGAATGTACTTTGGTGCGAAAAGTGCAAATCAATCCCAGAACAACAGCAAATGACCTTGTGAAAATGTTGGAGGAAACAGGTACAAAAGTATCTATATCCACAGTAAAATGAGTCCTATTGTCACGCCCTGGTCTAAGTATTTTGTGTTTTTCTTCATGTATTGGGTCAGGCCAGGGTGTGGCATGGGGTTTTTGTATTGTGGTGTGTTTTGTCTTGGGGTTTTGGTGTGTATGTATTGGGATTGTAGCTAGTGGGGTTATCTAGCAAAGTGGTTCTCAATCAGAGGCAGGTGTTTATCGTTGTCTCTGATTGGGAACCATATTTAGGCAGCCATATTCTTTGAGTTTGTCGTGGGTGATTGTCCTTAGTGTCTTTGTTCCTGTCGCTGTGTTAGTTGACAAGTATAGGCTGTTTCGGTTTTCGTTACGTCTATTGTTTTGTAGTGTTTGTGTTATTTCGTGTTTACGTTTGTTTGATTAAACATGGATCGCAATCTACACGCTGCGTTTTGGTCCGACTCTCCTTCACCACACCTAGAAAACCGTTACAGAATCACCCACCACCAACGGACCAAGCAGCGTGTCAACAGGCAGGAGCAGCCCAAAGAGGAGATGCGCTATAAGGATTTCTGGACATGGGAGGAAATCCTAAATGGAGAAGGACCCTGGGCTCAGCCTGGAGAATATCGCCGCCCCAAAGAAGAACTGGAGGCGGTGAAAGCGGAGAGGCGCCGGTATGAGGAGGCAGCACGGCGACTCGGAAGGAAACATTTCTTGGGGGGGGGCTCAGGGAGAGTGTGGCAGAGTCAGGAGTCAGACCTGAGCCAACTCTCCCTGTTTATCGTGAGGAGCCAAGGAGGAGACCAGAACCAGAGCCGGTGTTGGAGGTGAGCGAAACAGAGACTGTGAAGGAGTTAATGGGGAAATTGGAGGAGAGAGAAATGAGGGAGTTGCTGTGTTGGTGGTTTTTGCATGGAATTCGCCCGACGGAACGTGTCGGGGATTTGATGGCACCTGGGTTAGCGCTCCATATTCGTCCTGAGGTGCATGTTAGTCGGCTGCTCTCAAGATCTCCAGTACGCCTTCACGGTCTAGCCCATCCTGTGCCACCTCCACACTCCAGCCCTCCGGTAGCAGCTCCCCGCACCAGGCTTCCTGTGCCTGTTCTTGGTTCAGTACCACCAGTACCAGCACCACGCATCAGGCCTACAGTGCGCCTTGCCTCTCCAGCGCTGCCAGAGCCTTTCTCCTCTACAGCGCTGCTGGAGTCTCCCTCCTGTTCAGCGCAGCCAGAGCCTTTCTCCTCTACAGCGCTGCTGGAGTCTCCCGCCTGTTCAGCGCAGCCAGAGCCTCACTCCTCTCCTGCGCTGCTGGAGTCTCCCGTCTGTTCAGCGCTGCCAGAGCCTTTCTCCTCTACAGCGCTGCTGGAGTCTCCTGCCTGTTCAGCGCAGCCAGAGCTGCCAGCCTGCATGGAGCAGCCTGAGCTGCCAGCCTGCATAGAGCAGCCAGAGATGTCAGTCTACATGGAGCAGCCAGAGCTTCCAGTCTGCATGGAGCAGCCAGAGCTGTCAGTCTGCAAGGAGCTGTCAGTCTGCATGGAGCAGCCAGAGCTGTCAGTCTGAATGGAGCAGCCAGAGATGTCAGTCTGCATGGAGCAGCCAGAGCTGTCAGTCTGCATGGAGCAGCCAGAGCTGTCAGTCTGCATGAAGCAGCCCGAGCTGCCAGTCTGCAAGGAGCTGCCAGTCTGTAAGGAGCTGCCAGTCTGCACGGAGCTGCCAGTCTGCACGGAGCTGCCAGTCTGTAAGGAGCTGCCAGTCTGTAAGGAGCTGCCAGTCTGCAAGGAGCTGCCAGTCTGCACGGAGCCGCCAGAGCTGCCAGTCTGTAAGAAGCCGCCAGAGCTGTCAGCCTACATGGAGCAGCCAGAGTCGCCAGTCAGCATGGAGCAGCCAGATCTTTCAGTCCGCCAGGACCTGCCAGTCAGCCAGACTCTTCCAGATCTGCCAGTCAGCCAGACTCTTCCAGATCTGCCAGTCAGCCAGACTCTTCCAGATCTGCCAGTCAACTAGACTCTTCCAGGTCTGCCAGTCAACCAGACTCTTCCAGATCTGCCAGTAAACCAGACTCTTCCAGATCTGCCAGTCAGCCAGACTCTTCCAGATCTGCCAGTCAACCAGACTCTTCCAGATCTGCCAGTCAACCAGACTCTTCCAGATCTGCCAGTCAGCCAGACTCTTCCAGATCTGCCAGTCAGCCAGACTCTTCCAGATCTGCCAGTCAGCCAGACTCTTCCAGATCCGCCAGTCAGCCAGACTCTTCCAGATCCGCCAGTCAGCCGGGATCTGCCAGAACCGCCAGTCGGCCAGGATCCGCCAGTCGGCCAGGATCCGCCAGTCGGCCAGGATCCGCCAGTCGGCCAGGATATGCTGAAACCACCAGCCAGCCAGGATCTGGTAGATCTACCTACCTGCCTGAGCTTCCTCTCACTCCTGAGCTTCCTCTCACTCCTGAGCTTCCTCTCACTCCTGAGCTTCCTCTCACTCCTGAGCTTCCTCTCACTCCTGAGCTTTCTCTCACTCCTGAGCTTTCTCTTACTCCCGAGCTTCCCCTCAGTCCCGAGCTGCCTCAGTCCCGAGCTGTCCTTCAGTCCCGATCTGCTCCTCAGTCCAGTGGGGTTCTGGGTGAGGACTACTAGGCCATGGTCGGCGGCGAGGGTGGACTATCCAGGGACGCGAGGAGAGGGGACTAAGACATTGACTGAGTGGGTTCCACGTCCCGCGCCGGAGCCGCCATCATGGACAGACGCCCACCCGGACCCTCCCTATTGTTTTGAGGTGCGTTCGGGAGTCCGCACCTTAGGGGGGGGGTTCTGTCACGCCCTGGTCTAAGTATTTTGTGTTTTTCTTCATGTATTGGGTCAGGCCAGGGTGTGGCATGGGGTTTTTGTATTGTGGTGTGTTTTGTCTTGGGGTTTTGGTGTGTATGTATTGGGATTGTAGCTAGTGGGGTTATCTAGCAAAGTCTATGGCTGTCTGGAGTGGTTCTCAATCAGAGGCAGGTGTTTATCGTTGTCTCTGATTGGGAACCATATTTAGGCAGTCATATTCTTTGAGTTTGTCGTGGGTGATTGTCCTTAGTGTCTTTGTTCCTGTCGCTGTGTTAGTTGACAAGTATAGGCTGTTTCGGTTTTCGTTACGTCTATTGTTTTGTAGTGTTTGTGTTATTTCGTGTTTACGTTTGTTTGATTAAACATGGATCGCAATCTACACGCTGCGTTTTGGTCCGACTCTCCTTCACCACACCTAGAAAACCGTTACACCTATATCAATATAACCTGAAAGGCCGCTCCGCAAGGAAGAAGCCACTGCTCCAAAACTGCCATAAAAAATCCAGACCACGGTTTGTAACTGCACATGGGTACAAAGATTGTACTTTTTGGAGAAATGTCCTCTGGTCTGATGAAACAAAAATATAACTGTTTGGCCATAATGACCATCATTATGTTTGGAGGAAAAAGGGGGAGGCTTGCAAGCCAAAGAATGCCATCCCAACCGCGAAATACGGGGGTGGCAGCATCATGTTGTGGGAGGTGCTTTGCTGCAGGAGGGACTGGAGCACTTCATAAAATAGATGAAATCATGAGGTGGGAAATTATGTGGATATATTGAAGCAACATCTCAAGACATCAGTCAGGAAGTTAAAGCTTGGTCGCAAATGGGTCTTCCAAATGGACAATGACTCCAAGCATACTTCCAAAGTTATGGCAAAATGGCTTAATTAAGGACAACAGGGTCAAGGTATTGGAGTGGCCATCACAAAGCCCTGACCTCAATCCTATAGAAAATCTGTGGGCAGAACTGAAAAAGTGTGTGCGAGCAAGGAGGCCTACAAACCTGACTCGGTTACACCAGCTCTGTCAGGAGGAATGGGCCAAAATTCACCCAACTTATTGTGGGAAGCTTGTGGAAGGCTATCCGAAACATTTGACCCATGTTAAACAATTTAAAGGCAATGCTACCAAATACTAATTGAGTGTATGTAAAATTCTGACCTCCTGGGAATGTGATGAAAGAAATAAAAGCTGAAATAAATCATTCTCTCTACTATTATTCTGATATTTCACATTCTTAAAACAAATTTTAGCTAGGATTAAATGTCAGGAATTGTGAAAAACTGAGTTTAAATGTATTTGGCTAATGTTGATGTAAACTTCCAACTTCCGACTATTCACAATATGATCTGGTATTGAAATAACATGAAAAATACATTTTGTTTTCTTCATGTTACACATGCTAATTTTAAACAATTACAAGGAGATTGAAGTATTCTACTTGAACTTCAATTTGGCCTACCTTGAGAATCAGACATTTTCTCAATTTGGTGCTAGAAAAATCATTGTAATTATTGTAGATAATTTACGATTACAATTAAATGCTTGAAAAAGTCCCTGAAAGTCCTTGAATTTGACTTGCCAATCAATGTCTGTATGAACCTGCTTAAAGGCCTATGTTGTTGTAGTTGGAGTTATGACTAGGGTCTGTCTGTCATATCTCGTGTAATTCTCCCGTCGTACCTGGTGTCTTGTGTGACAAACTGGTGACTTCTGGAAAATAAACTTTTACAGTAGAAAATGGCCTATGTGGCATCGGTAGTCATCATATACATGATTTATAGTCCCAAAATGGACTAACAATTTTGCAGGATCTACATTCCTCTCTATAGTTTTCAATATATTCATTATCCTCTTCTTGTTGTGGTTGTGGTTGACATTGTGCACTCAATGTCCCCTCTTCCTCTCTGTTTGTTGTGCCATTCAGGGACTCCAAAATTCTCTCTGATGTCAAAGGTTATTATTGGCTGTCTTATTGGCTGTTGCTGAGGCTGTTCATATGGTGACAAAGTCGACCACAGAGAAGACATCTGTCACAGATGCTGAGGATTAGACTGTAGCTTTAGCATCTACAGCTGTAACTACTGTAGCTACAGCAAGTACTACTCCAGTTGTTCCCACATCTACTGGCCAGAGAGGGATCTGCCGACTTCGATAAGGATGAATTCTGTCCCTCACACCACACCATAGCCATAATGTCTTATTCACTACAGTGTCTTCAGTACATCACCCCAGGTATAGGTCCTGCTCCTGGACTGGGGACATGCCTCCTTCTCTCTGTAATGTTGTAATAGTGGAACATTCACAGCCTGGATTACCAACATGTTTACTTCACATTTCAACATCTGGAAATATCTAAACCCTCTCCCACGCACTCTAAGACCCATCAAATGTGTGTATATCCCTAGCATTTCTGTATCCTCTGCAGGATTGTACTGTGATTTGTGAGGCAATAGAAGAGTGACTCCGCAGATGTACTAACACTCCCCCTTGTGTTTTCTCTCTTTTTCTCATTCGTTTCCTCTCTCTCTCTCTCTCTCTCTCTCTCTCTCTCTCTCTCAGGGGAAGGGGAAGGGGACAGTAAAGGAGGTGAGTTCTGACTCCAGGGAAGATTATATGTTTCACATGTTCATCTCATCATGTAGTTCTACTGGCCGTAAAGATATCTCTGGCAAAACTCTTCCACCCCCCTCTCTGCTATTGGTATATCCCATCCTTTACCATGTATGAGCACCTCCGGAACCCAGACCGAACCGATTATTGGCAAATTGGTGACCTCTTTTCAGAGAAATTATGTCAGAAATTAAATGTAGACTCAGGGATGTGACATCGACGCAGAAAGTAAACAGCATAGTGGGTCAATTTCCCCAACAACTAAGACAGTTGAAGCTACCTACCACGCTCTCACAGCGTGAAGTGAATCCGTGCGCATGTGCAGATACTGCATGCAACTGTGTGAGAGCTACTTCTTGAATCTCGCTCATCTCAATATCTGCAGTGCTGCTCGTGACAACGTCATTTCGCTGAGTCTAACTTTAATATTAAATACATATTATATATTTTTATTATGCTCTGTTTTGTCCCTGTGGGGCTATCAAACCCCACAGGGACAAACGGACTGACGGACATTTCCCAGGTTTCTCTCTGATGGTGATGTGTGTGAGTATGGAGTGTTGGGACAGGCCCATCTACCTGTGTCACAGCTGTCAGGAGAGAAGCCCCACCCATATCTTCATGCCTCACCTCACCTCCGCACTCCACTCCCAACGCCCCACGGTCAGAGTGTGTGCGTTTTTGTATAACTTTTTATTCCACCCTTCTATTACCCATCTATATAATGCTTATGAAGCCTTATGAACGCTTTATAAAGTCTCTATAAATTGTCGTTAGTCGAAAGTGGGAGACGTATTTCACTGTGTATCAGATGTACCAGAGTCCGAGCGTCTGCCATTCGGCTGGGGGCCAGAGGTGGGCCTGGAGGTCCTGAAAACTCTGGCCTGGGAGGAGGAGAGAGTGAGAGGAGAGAAAGACAAGATACTGAAGTTAAGGAAGGATGGAGTCTCCCTGCGGTCTCCCTGCGTGACCACTCAAGCCATTAACTATCTAATGACTGTCCGTCTCATGATGTTGTGATGTTGTTTTTCTAAATACATTTTCTTGTGTACTTTGAAGCTCTTTGAGATTCTTTGAAAAAGACCAAAAATATAAATGCAACATGCAATAATTTCTAAGATTTGATTGATTTATAGGAAAATAGTCCATTTAAATCAATTCATTAGGCCCTAATATATGGATTTCACATGACCGGGAATACAGATATGCATCTGTTGGTCAAAGATACCTTTAAAAAAGGTAGGGGTGTGGATTAGAAAACCAGTTAGTATCTGGTGTTACCACCATTTTCTTTATGCAGCGTGACACATATCCTTCTCATAGAGTTGATCAGGCTGTTGATTGTGGCCTGTAGAATGTTTCCCCACTCCTCTTCAATGGCTGTGCTAAGTTGCAAGATAGTGGCAAAAACTGGAACACACTGTCGTACACGTCGATCCTTGCGACATGGGAACGTACTGCCAAATTATCTAAAACAACGTTGGAGGCGGCTTATGGTAGAGAAATGAACATTCAATTATCTGTCAACAGCTCTGGTGGATCGGTAGTAATGATCATGCCGTTTACTCATTTTCTTGATATGCCACACCTGTCAGGTGGTTGAATTGCCTTGGCAAAGGAGAAATGCTCACTAACAGGGATGTAAACCAATTTGTGCACAATATTTGAGAGAAATAAGCTTTTTGTTTGTATGGAACACTTCTGGGATCTTTTATTTCAGCTCATGAAACAAGGGACCAACACTTTACATGTTGCATTTATATTTTTATTCAGTCTAATTTAGAAATCTAAAAAATATTAGCTGACTTGGGCTTATTGACTGACTATTAGTGACTGACATAACACAAAAACTGCCGATGTGAATACTGATAGTTCCATCCAGAATGCTGCAGACTAATAAGACTGATCTTTCGTGGCAATTTCACTCTTAAGTTTTGTGTTACCAGTATGTAGCCAGTCTACATGTGGCAGGCAAACTCGGACAAGTCAGGTGACGTGTTGGGCAAGTGTGTGAGCTTCAGTGTGTATGACTGAGAATGTGTGTAGATGTTTTGTGTGTGAATGCGACTGTGTGTCTAAAGACATATCGCTTCGCAAAACAATCCCTATTGCTCGTAATTCTCATTAAGATGTGTTTGAGACTCTTCCTAAATTGGAGCCAATTGGAAGCTGGGGATGATTAGGTGGCCATGATGGTATGAGGAACAGATTGGAAATTTAGCCAGGACACCAGGGTTAACACCCCTACTCTTACGATAAGTGCCATGGGATCTTTAGTGAACACAGAGAGTCAGGACACCCGTTTAAACATCCCATCCGAAAGACTGCACCCTACACAGGGCAATGACCCCAATCACTGCCCTGGGGCATTGGGATCTTTTTTTCTGACCACGGGAAAGAGTGCCTCAGACTGGCCCTCCAACACCAGGCAAGCCAGCAATGGGATGCAGGAAAGTGGTCAGAGGAAATGTGGTCGTGAGGGCATTCACAGAAATATAATATCACAGAACATATTACAATTGTGAATTTATTCAAAAACAAATTAGTTTACATTTGATCCTATTGGTTAATGCTGTGCATGAGCAGTTCATTTTGGAAACTCCCATGTTGCAGAGAGGCTGAAGATCCATCTTTGCTCCTTGCAGGCATGCTTCTAATCTCAAAATCCCAGCACTTGGGAGAAAACCTAGGGAAGATATTGGATTCTCTTTGACATTTTGAAAGGGGAAAAAAAAACATTTTAGATGAGCGTCCTTTTTCAGACAGACAACACATTTTCCCCAAGAAATCACAAGTTTGGTCCAGCGGACCAACTCTTTCCGTTCTTGCCAGAACGTTGCGATTTTAAACCAAAGTTTGCAGGCCAAACCTTTGCAGTGGTTTCAGAGAAGGTAGATCATGAAAACTTGACACTTGCGAAATGCACTCATAAAAAAATATACTCCGTGTACTTTTTGACCGGCAGGGATGTTTACGTTAGACTAGGGCAACAAGCGAATAAGGTGGTGACGTCACCAGATAAGGTGGAGATGCTCGTCCCTTTCTGACTCCTATCTGTCCCAATTGACGCAGGTACTTGCACAGACGTGTATGCTGGAACATTGGTACATTGTGAGAGGCAAACTCATTGGTCTAGAGCAGGGGTGCATTCACTCTTCAACGAGGTCCGGAGGGCCGCCCTAAAAAAAAGGTATTGTATTTCCTTGTCGCCAAAATGTGAAAGAAATGGTCCTCTATCCATAGCTTTTGGATTTTTTTCTATGCTTCCTGCTTTCGTTTCGATGACTGGTTAGCAAGCTGGGTAGAGTGACGAGACGATAAATGCAGGTTCATTATCATTTCTACGCAGATTAGATTTGGTTTTAGTCATTTCAATGTTGATTGAGATCATAACAAACAAAAAAAATGAATCTAACAACCCTGCTGACCGGATTGAATGAGCTGTATGTTTGACATCCATGGTCTAGAGAGGCTAGTAGGCTACCCCAACTCTGATGAGCTTTCTCTGGCTAGACATCATGTCTGTCAGTCTAGCACAGCCCACATAGAACTTTACAATGACTAGCTTTCACAGCACGGTACCGAACTCAATTCCTGGCTGGATAAAGATGGCGTTCTCATTCGACACCAAACATATTCACGTACTACAACTATAAAACACATCGGAAGAGCAGTTTCATGAAAATTGAAAGTTGATATTACAGAGCACAAGAGCAACATCCAAAACTGTTCACAAGAAGTCCCCTGTAGCCAGACACTTCAATGCAGTGGGGACAATTTATATTCCAGGGAAATAAAATTGTACAGACACCAAGGGAGGAGGAGATGAAGTGAACAGTGAAACTGTTGTTACAGAGAGAGGCATACTACTATATATCCATGCCTTACACATTGAAAGCATTAGAGGCCTGAATGAAGAACTTCTGTGGCTTCCTGTGAGCCACAGAAAAAAAATGGTGAAACCTCCACGCTATATAGTCAAAGCGAATCTGTCCCAGTTATTAAAACACCTCCAACATAGAAAGGCACAGCAGTGCCAACAGAATAATTAATCCTTTTGGATTAATAAACATTGTGAGACTCCAACCATCTGCATTCTGTGTCTGCGTCTGGGTCTCGCCTTGTGGCATGATACTGTAGAAGTAGAAATATGTATAAGGAGAAACTAAACCTGTATAACAAATTGTATAACAAGTTGTCAATCATTGTCCTGTTGAACATTCACGTTCAATTTCACTACGATGACTACATAAAACAGTGTAAAGGTTGTAAACATTGTCCTGTTGAACATTCACGTTCAATTTCACTACGATGACTACATAAAACAGTGTAAAGGTTGTAAACATTGTCCTGTTGAACATTCACGTTCAATTTCACTACGATGACTACATAAAACAGTGTAAAGGTTGTAAACATTGTCCTGTTGAACATTCACGTTCAATTTCACTACGATGACTACATAAAACAGTGTAAAGGTTGTAAACATTGTCCTGTTGAACATTCACGTTCAATTTCACTACGATGACTACATAAAACAGTGTAAAGGTTGTAAACATTGTCCTGTTGAACATTCACGTTCAATTTCACTACGATGACTACATAAAACAGTGTAAAGGTTGTAAACATTGTGTTTGTTGCTTTATTGAGCTATTCTATTCACATTACCATTTTTTCCAACTGCTTACACACAAAATATTTTCATGTCACACGATTTTTGAAATCTCTTACTCAAAGTGAAAAACTACACACCAAATATCCAAAACCATAAGCTATTTCTCAGCCTTTGACTCAGTTGTCAATTGCATAAAACACTTTTTTTTCAAAACACCACACACAATTCTCTACCTAAAACACAAAAATCTAACTGGAAGTGACTTGCTTTCCTTTTCCAAACACAACCAATCAAAATGCTACACTTATTCACCAGGACACATACATTTTGAAGGAGATGTGAGGCATTTTGCATTTTGTGTGTGCAGTTTTGGGAATTGTGTGTAGAGTTTTGAACAAAGGGGACAGTTTTGAAAACGTGTGTAAGCAGTTGGAAAAAACTGTAAACAATTCCCAAATGTGAGAGAGAGGGAAAGAGAAATAGAGAGAGAGAGAGAGAGTGTGAGAGAATGGTTAGCATGCTGCTACTGTGTGTGAGCGTGTCTCCTTTCTGCCCTTCTGTAACCCATCTGAGGATGTTCGTCAAATGGAGCGATCTGCCACCTGGACACAGGGTCCCTTCCTGTCACTCTCGACTCTGATCTCTAATCCCTGACCCCGGAACCCCTGACCCAGTCCTGACCACACAGAAGCCTCAAATCAGCAGGTTCATGGCTGTGCTCTCACCGCCAACCGCTTCTCTCCTCCCACTCCCTCTTGAAGCCTAATGTTGAACACTTTCCCTTTGACTGCCATGTTCACAGGTCCACGTTGCCATGACGGCCATTGTTTAGGGAGAGGGCCATCAATTTCACAGGTCTACATGATCTAATATTAGAGAGGGGGAAGAGGAGAAAGGGAGTGGGAGAGGAGGGGTTGGAATGGAATGAAAGAGAGGGGGTAGATAGCAGTGAGAGTGTGGAGAGACTAGAAAGGGTGAAGGAAGGGGAGAGGGAGAGGAGGGTTAGAGGAAGAGGGCAAGAAAGATAAACAGGTCGGAAGGCAGTAACACAGTGTAGTGTGGGTTCTAATATCGGATTGTGTGGGTGAGATGTGAGAAGCAGAGGTCTCATCATGTGGTAATAGTTGCAGAGAGAGGAAAGGGTTTATGTGAGGTGACAGATCCCCGAAGCCACATACCATGTCTAAACAAACGAAAACTCACCATGATAATCAGTCATATCACATGCACACATGCGCATGCACACACATGGCAATAATTCATACTAGCGTTGTATCCAACAACACAGTGAAAACCAGCATTCACCACACAGTACATAGAGGGCAGGTAAACATGATGGACTATGATGTTCGGCCAGCTATAACAATGGCATTGTTTACAAAGCCTTCAATCTATTTTCAGAATCCACATTTTTTTTGTGAATGCTGGTATGACTGACTCGGTTTGAACCTGAGTCTCTACGACACTGTGTTAAGTCCGCTGAGCTGAAGCCGTATGGGCATTAGCAGTGTGCCTCCATTACACTATGGTGGAGGAAGGAGTGAGTTACTCCCATGAAATGTCAAGCAATTTGAGTTTGAGAAATGAGCAGTGATGTAAATCCTTGTATTTACCATTGTTCTTTGCTAAATTAATTCAAATAATACAGATCGATTCCTCCATTTGGTTCTATTTTAAATAACAGTTTTCAACAACAACAAAAATACATTGTGAGCTTACTTCCTCTTTAGTTGTGACATACATTGAATTATGATTTCCTGCACATTTCTCCTCAACACTGTGAATTCACCACAGTCACCATCTGCCCCACAGGAACTCAAGCTCTTAGGGCCAAGAATAATAACCAGAGAACAGGTATACGACGCTAAAGACATACACTTCTACAACACTGAATCACTAGCTACACTGCAGCCCACCTCTCAAGCCGCCTATAGGACCCAGGAGAGAGATGGCATAACAAGCATCATCTATCATTACTACATTAAGAGTCAAATGAACGTACAGAGAGAACGCTGCGTGTTATCATACAAAGACTTGCATTTTGATCCATATAAATAATGTACTCTGATACAGTCCCATTTGATATCTTGACAAAATGAGATAACATTTGTATCTCCTATAAAAGCTTTGATTTGTACCTCTCGCACACATAGACACACCACACACACACACACACACACACACACACCGACACACAGATCAGTGTGAGGTGAGTAACGGCTGACACTGCAGCTTGTCCACATTTCGTGGTCTCTCTCTGTGATGAGGGCGTCGTTTGTGACACGTCATTGGGTCTTCTGACCTCTAATCTCTGACCCTGTGACTCCTGGGGTTCTGTTAGTATAGACCCTCAATCCCAGGAAGATGTGATGTCAGACCCGCTTCACTACCCCCACCCCCCCACTGTCCAGGCTTTCTCTTAATTGTTTTTAACTCACTCATTCTTTAGCACTTAGCTGGTGGAAACACACTATGCACATGCATAGATACACACACACACACACACACACACACACACACACACACACACACACACACACACACACACACACACACACACACACACACACACACACACACACACACACACACACAGATAATCTTTATGATAATGAATGGATTTGAGAACTGATTGCAATCAGTGGTCCTATACGGTTTCATGTGTGCGTCCCCTGTGTGTGTACATTCACAGTGCTCTAAGCATGATAGAGTGTGTGAATATATATGCAGTCTACACACAATACCCCATAATGAAAAAGCAAAAACAGGTTTTTAGAAATGTTTGCAAATGTAAAAAAATATATTCATATCACATTTACATAAATATTCAGACCTTTTACTCAATACTTTGTTGAAGCACCTTTGGCAGTGATTACAGCCTTGAGTCTTCTTGGGAATGACGCTACATGCTTGGCACACCTGTATTTGGATAGATCGATCTCTGGAGAGACCTGAAAATAGCTGTGTAGCGACACTCCCCATCCAACCTGACAGAGCTTGAGAGGATCTGCAGAGAAGAATGGGGGAATTAAAGGGTCTGAATACTTGTGTTAATTTGATATGTTATTTTTGTACACGTTTTTACAAACCATCATGGGGTATTGTGTGTAGATTAATGAGGGGAAAAAACTATTGAATCCATTGTAGAATAAGGCTGTAACTTAACAAAATGTGGAAAAAGTCAAGGGGTCTGAATACTTTCCAAACATTATGCCTTGCAGTCACTGTACTCTTAATATACAGGATAACTATTGCCTTATGGTGAGGATAGCTGAGTCGCAAGTGTTGAAGGAATTTAATTCCTCTGTTTTAATTCCCAATTCAAATCAAACACTGTCAATTCATAAGAATTTGTAAGACCCTTATTTTATAGGAATAGACAGAGCCCGGTCTTAAAAGTCAAGTAACAGCCTTTATTCAAGAGAGTACTGAGTACATACACATTTTACCACAGGTTATAAACTGAAAATGACGTCAGCGTTTTCTAAATGTTCCGTCTCTTCTTGACACTGGTAGAAAGGCTCTATAGCTCTCAAGCCGTCCCTCCTCGCCTAGAGCTAAGGTCAGTCAGTGTAGATAAGCATTCTAGACAGTCTGGATTCATAGTTCATTCATTTGTACCAAGGAACAGACCGTCATTGTTCTAAACTCTTGACTACATTCACTACATTATATTCCATACTGGGATCAACAGAGAAAATTCATACATGTACAGTAGCATAATAGTATTCTGATTAGTACATCCTGATTGAAATGTATACATAATTAGTCATTATAAATACAAATTCCCTTAACAGCAAGCTTGGCTCCAGACGCATTCATTAGGCAAGGGCAATTTAAGTGTAGGAAAGGATGAAACAGAATCTGTGCCACCAGTAAATACAGATAGTAGTGTTAATCCCCCAGCATAGTCCCAACAGCCAGACAATTTTCTCATAACTTCTGGAAGGAAATGCTGTTGGCATGCTCAACCGTTGTCGCTTATTCAGCCGATATACGCTTTCAACAGGTTTTCCCCACTAAGCAAAAAAGTCGGAGTCAGAGCCTGACTATTCTCAAGTCGTTCTTTTAACGCAACGTAACGTAATCAACACTGCTAGCTAGCCAGCTAGCCCCCGAATAGCAGCACTGTGGAAACTGTGGAAACTATCACACTCAACGGAACGACTTGATTAGTGTAGTGTCAACAACGCAGCCACTGCCAGCTAGCCTACAAAGTCAACAACGCAGCCACTGCCAGCTAGCCTACTTCAGCAGTACTGTATCATTTTAATCATTTTAGTCAATAAGATTCTTGCTACGTAAGCTTAACTTTCTGAACATTCGAGACGTGTAGTCCACTTGTCACTCCAATCTCCTTTGCATTAGCGTAGCCTCTTCTGTAGCCTGTCAACTATGTGTCTGTCTATCCCTGTTCTCTCCTCTCTGCACAGACCATACAAACGCTCCACACCGTGTGGCCGCGGCCACCCTAATCTGGTGGTCCCAGCGCGCACGACCCACGTGGAGTTCCAGGTCTCCGGTAGCCTCTGGAACTGCCGATCTGCGGCCAACAAGGCAGAGTTCATCTCAGCCTATGCCTCCCTCCAGTCCCTCGACTTCTTGGCACTGACGGAAACATGGATCACCACAGATAACACTGCTACTCCTACTGCTCTCTCTTCGTCCGCCCACGTGTTCTCGCACACCCCGAGAGCTTCTGGTCAGCGGGGTGGTGGCACCGGGATCCTCATCTCTCCCAAGTGGTCATTCTCTCTTTCTCCCCTTACCCATCTGTCTATCGCCTCCTTTGAATTCCATGCTGTCACAGTTACCAGCCCTTTCAAGCTTAACATCCTTATCATTTATCGCCCTCCAGGTTCCCTCGGAGAGTTCATCAATGAGCTTGATGCCTTGATAAGCTCCTTTCCTGAGGACGGCTCACCTCTCACAGTTCTGGGCGACTTTAACCTCCCCACGTCTACCTTTGACTCATTCCTCTCTGCCTCCTTCTTTCCACTCCTCTCCTCTTTGACCTCACCCTCTCACCTTCCCCCTACTCACAAGGCAGGCAATACGCTCGACCTCATCTTTACTAGATGCTGTTCTTCCACTAACCTCATTGCAACTCCCCTCCAAGTCTCCGACCACTACCTTGTATCCTTTTCCCTCTCGCTCTCATCCAACACTTCCCACACTGCCCCTACTCGGATGGTATCGCGCCGTCCCAACCTTCGCTCTCTCTCCCCCGCTACTCTCTCCTCTTCCATCCTATCATCTCTTCCCTCTGCTCAAACCTTCTCCAACCTATCTCCTGATTCTGCCTCCTCAACCCTCCTCTCCTCCCTTTCTGCATCCTTTGACTCTCTATGTCCCCTATCCTCCAGGCCGGCTCGGTCCTCCCTCCCGCCTCCGTGGCTCGACGACTCATTGCGAGCTAACAGAACAGGGCTCCGGGCAGCCGAGCGGAAATGGAGGAAAACTCGCCTCCCTGCGGACCTGGCATCCTTTCACTCCCTCCTCTCTACATTTTCCTCTTCTGTCTCTGCTGCTAAAGCCACTTTCTACCACTCTAAATTCCAAGCATCTGCCTCTAACCCTAGGAAGCTCTTTGCCACCTTCTCCTCCCTCCTGAATCCTCCCCCCTCCTCCCTCTCTGCAGATGACTTCGTCAACCATTTTGAAAAGAAGGTCGACGACATCCGATCCTCGTTTGCTAAGTCAAACGACACCGCTGGTTCTGCTCACACTGCCCTACCCTGTGCTCTGACCTCTTTCTCCCCTCTCTCTCCAGATGAAATCTCGCGTCTTGTGACGGCCGGCCGCCCAACAACCTGCCCGCTTGACCCTATCCCCTCCTCTCTTCTCCAGACCATTTCCGGAGACCTTCTCCCTTACCTCACCTCGCTCATCAACTCATCCCTGACCGCTGGCTACGTCCCTTCCGTCTTCAAGAGAGCGAGAGTTGCACCCCTTCTGAAAAAACCTACACTCGATCCCTCCGATGTCAACAACTACAGACCAGTATCCCTTCTTTCTTCTCTCTCCAAAACTCTTGAACGTGCCGTCCTTGGCCAGCTCTCCCGCTATCTCTCTCAGAATGACCTTCTTGATCCAAATCAGTCAGGTTTCAAGACTAGTCATTCAACTGAGACTGCTCAGAGGCGCTCCGCACTGCTAAAGCTAACTCTCTCTCCTCTGCTCTCATCCTTCTAGACCTATCGGCTGCCTTCGATACTGTGAACCATCAGATCCTCCTCTCCACCCTCTCCGAGTTGGGCATCTCCGGCGCGGCCCACGCTTGGATTGCGTCCTACCTGACAGGTCGCTCCTACCAGGTGGCGTGGCGAGAATCTGTCTCCTCACCACGCGCTCTCACCACTGGCGTCCCCCAGGGCTCTGTTCTAGGCCCTCTCCTATTCTCGCTATACACCAAGTCACTTGGCTCTGTCATAACCTCACATGGTCTCTCCTATCATTGCTATGCAGACGACACACAATTAATCTTCTCCTTTCTCCCTTCTGATGACCAGGTGGCGAATCGCATCTCTGCATGTCTGGCAGACATATCAGTGTGGATGACGGATCACCACCTCAAGCTGAACCTCGGCAAGACGGAGCTGCTCTTCCTCCCGGGGAAGGGCTGCCCGTTCCATGATCTCGCCATCACGGTTGACAACTCCATTGTGTCCTCCTCCCAGAGCGCTAAGAACATTGGCGTGATCCTGGACAACACCCTGTCGTTCTCAGCTAACATCAAGGCGGTGGCCCGTTCCTGTAGGTTCATGCTCTACAACATCCGCAGAGTACGACCCTGCCTCACACAGGAAGCGGCGCAGGTCCTAATCCAGGCACTTGTCATCTCCCGTCTGGATTACTGCAACTCGCTGTTGGCTGGGCTCCCTGCCTGTGCCATTAAACCCCTACAACTCATCCAGAACGCCGCAGCCCGTCTGGTGTTCAACCTTCCCAAGTTCTCACGTCACCCCGCTCCTCCGCTCCCTCCACTGGCTTCCAGTTGAAGCTCGCAACCGCTACAAGACCATGGTGCTTGCCTACGGAGCTGTGAGGGGAACGGCACCTCAGTACCTCCAGGTTCTGATCAGGCCCTACACCCAAACAAGGGCACTGCGTTCATCCACCTCTGGCCTGCTCGCCTCCCTACCACTGAGGAAGTTCAGTTCCCGCTCAGCCCAGTCAAAACTGTTCGCTGCTCTGGCCCCCCAATGGTGGAACAAACTCCCTCACGACGCCAGGACAGCGGAGTCAATCACCACCTTCCAGAGACACCTGAAACCCCACCTCTTTAAGGAATACCTAGGATAGGATAAAGTAATCCTTCTCACCCCCCCTCCCTTAAAAGATTTAGATGCACTATTGTAAAGTGGCTGTTCTACTGGATGTCATAAGGTGAACGCACCAATTTGTAAGTCGCTCTGGATAAGAGCGTCTGCTAAATGACTTAAATGTAAATGTAAATGTAATGTAAATGTAAGTCTCTCCTCCATCCATTACAGGGTCTGATCCGCCGAAGCCTCCCACCTCTGACAAATTAACATGAATTGGGGGACGACGGTCGCAAACGATGTCCACTGGAAGGCCATAGTGCCGGAAGACCTGCTGAAATGGTGCCTCAGCGATCTGGAGAGCGGTAGGTAGACCAGAGAGAGGGATAAAACGACAGGATTCAGAGAATCTGTCAACAGCAGCCAGAATAGTGGTAATACCACCAGAAAGGGGAGATCCGTTACAAAGTCTATGAACAGATGTGACCAAGGCTGCTGAGCCACGGGAAGGGCAAGTAGTTTCCCTGCTGGAGCGTGCCAGGGAGATTTTGAATGAGTCATTGACCTGGGCACACACAAATTGGATGGTGTTTGTCACTCCTCAGCAGGCCAGGCTTGTTCCTGTTTGTGGGGGAGTCCCAGAAAGAGGGCCAATTACAATTACGTCTGTCTTTTGGGAGCGTCAGCAGACAGTTTTAAACTAGCGATTGACTTGTGCGAGTCTGCTGTAGAGCTCATCACTCCCCCTAACTGTGAGGGGGCCAGAGACAGTTACTCAATACCAACACATATTTTTCTAGCTAAGTTACACTCTGAAGTTATGTTGTGCATGGTGACCTTAATTCATCCTAACATCGTTGGTGCCAACGTTGATATCCCTATACCATCTACACTCGCCAGTTTTAGCCTCAGCCAACACCATCTTCAGATTAGCATTTACGTCGGTAGCCCTGCCCCCTGGTAAACAATGTACGATTGCTGGATGACTCTTTTAATAAAAAAGTTTAAATGTTTTTTTTGTATTTTACCCACTTTTTTTGTGAAATCCAATTGCAATCCAATTACCATCTTGTCTCATTTCTGCAATTCCTCAATGCGTTCAGGAGAGGTGAAGGTTGAGTCATGCGTCCTCTGAAACATGACAAACCAAACCTTGCTTCTGTTGACTCTACCCATCCCAATAGCGAGTGTTTTCTATCCTAATCGTACAATTATATGCATATTCTAGTTTCTGGAGCTGAGAAATAGGCAGTTTCAAATGGGTACGTTTTTTAGCCAAAAACTAAAATACTGCCCCCTACACACAAAAGGTTAACTTCTTATGGCTGAGATCCCGTTAAAGGGATCGACTTGACAATAGCCAGTGAAAGTGCAGGGCGCCAAATTCAAAACAACAGAAATCTCATAATTAAAATTCCTCAAACATACAAGCATTTTACACCATTTTAACGATAAACTTGTTGTAAATCCAGCCACAGTGTCCGATTTCAAAAAGGCTTTACGACGAAAGCACACCAAATGATTATGTTAGGTCAGTACCTAGTCACAGAAAAACACAGCCATTTTCCAGCCAAGGAGTCACAAAAAGCAGAAATAGAGATAAAAATGAATCACTAACCTTTGATGATCTTCATCAGATGACACTCATAGGAGTTCATGTTACACAATACATGTATGTGTTGTTCTATAAAGTTCATATTTATATCCAAAAATCTTAGTTTACATTGGCGCATTATGTTCAGTAATGTTTTGCCTCCAAAACATCCAGTGATTTTGCAGAGAGCCACATCAATTTACAGAAATACTCATAATAAACATTGTTAAAAGATACAAGTATTCTACATGGAACTTTAGATAAACTTCTCCTTAATGCAACCGTTGTATCAGATTTCTAAAAAACTTTACAGGAAAAGCACACCATGCTATAATCTGAGTACAGCGCTCAGAGCCCAAACAAGCCATACAGATATCCTCTATGTTGTGGAGTCAACAGAAGCCAGAAATCGTATTATAAATATTCACTTACCTTTGATGATCTTTATCAGAATGCACTCCCAGGAATAAAAAAAAGTTGTTTGATAACGTCCATAATTTATGTCCAAATACCTCCTTTTGTTGTAATCCAAATGCGCAGGCACTAGGTCCAGACAAAGTCAAAAAATTCCAATACAGTTCGTAGAAACATGTCGAACGATGTATAGAATCAATCTATAGGATGTTTTTAACATAAATCTTCAATAATGTTTCAACCGGAGAATTCCTTTGTCTTCAGAAATGTGATGGAACGCAGGTCTCTCTCACAGGCGCGCGCGTGGTCAGCTCATGCCAGACACCTGATTCAAAGAGCTCTCCTTCCCTCATTCTCACAGTAGAAGCATCAAACAAGGTTCTAAAGACTGTTGAAGCCTTAGGAAGTGCAATATGACCCCAAAGACATTGTATATTCGATAGGCAAACCTACAAACCTCAGATTTTCCACTTCCTGGTTTGATTTTTTCTCAGGTTTTTGCCTGCCATATGAGTTCTGTTATACTCACAGACATCATTCAAACAGTTTTAGAAACTGAGTGTTCTCAGAGTGTTCTCTATCCAAATCTACTAATAATATGCATATCTTAGCTTCTGGGGCTGAATAGCAGGCAGTTTACTCTGGGCACCTTATTCATCCAAGCAACTCAATACTGCCCCCCAGCCATAAGAAGATGAAGGACCTTTTAATGGTATCAGACCAAGGCTCTGCACCTGTCTTCATGCTCCTTTTGACACCATCGATCACCACATTATTTTGGATAACCTCTTGCTGTTGGAACTCGGCATTCCTCATGAGCATGTTCACTCTTTTGATGAACACATCAAGAATATTTCAAGGGCATCTTTTTTCCATCTTCGTGAAATTGCAAAAATCAGAAATGATGTAGAAAAGCTAATCCATGCTTTTGTCACTTCTAGATTAGACTACTGCAATGCTCTACTCTCCGGTAACCCGGATAAAGAACTTAATCATGTTCAGATAGTGCTAAATACAGCTACTAGAATCCTAACAAGAACCAGAACATGTGATCATATTACTCCAGAGCTAGACTCTACGCACTGGCTTCCGGTTAAGGCTAGGGCTGACTTCAAGGTTTTACTGCCAACCGCTCTGATTTGGTCCTGCCTTACATACCTACACCTACGCTGCATTCACAAGATGCAGGCCTCCTTAGTGTCCCTAGAATTTCTAAGCAAACAGCTAAAAGCAGGGCATTCTCCTATAGAGCTCAATTTTTATGGAATAGTCTGCCTATCCATGTGAGAGACCCAGACTCTTGTCTTGACCTTTAAGTCTTTACTGGAGACTCTTCGCTTCAGTAGGTGATTGAGTATAGTCTAGCCTATGGGAGTGAAGGTGAACAGCAAGGCACTGGAGTGATGAACCCCGCTTGCTGTCTTTGACTGCCTGGCTCCTCTCTCTCCACTGGGATTCTCTGACCCTATTACGGGGGCTGAGTCACTGGCTTACTAGTAATCTCCCATGCTGTCCCTAGGAGGGATGTGTCATGTCTTGCCAGGCTTTTTTCCCCGCTATACTCGACTTGAGTGGGTTGAGTCACAGACATTATCTTCCTAATTGAGTGCTTATGAACTTCTGACCCACTGGGAATGTGATGAAAGAAATAAAAGCTGAAATAAATCATTCTCTCTGCTATTATTCTTTACATTTCACATTTCACAGTCCTAAAATAAAGTGGTGATCCTGACCTAAAACAGGGACTTTTTACTAGGATTAAACGTCAGGAATTGTGAAAAACTGAGTTTAATGTATTTGGCTAAGGTGTGTGTGTAACGGATGTGAAACGGCTAGCTTAGTTAGCGGTGGTGCGCGCTAAATAGCGTTTCAATCGGTGAAGTCACTTGCTCTGAGACCTTGAAGTAGTGTTTCCCCTTTTGTGGAGCGATGGGTAACGATGCTTCGTGGGTGACTGTTGTTGATGTGTGCAGAGGGTCCCTGGTTCGCGCCCGGGTATGGGCGAGGGGACGGTCTAAAGTTATACTGTTACATGTGTAAAACATCCAACTTCAACTGTATATGCTAATCAATAGTAATACATTTCTGTCCTAGTAATGCTGTGTTTCTGTTCCACTCTAGCTCCCTGCAGCTGGTTTAGATGTATATTCAAGGACATGCGGCGGCTTGGGATAGAGATAAACTTGAGGAACAAAATAGACCTGTATTGTGACAAAATCCTCTTCGGTCTCTGAGCCTCTAAGAGTGACCACAGTTCTTCGCTCCATTCTGTTCTTTTCATAATCTTTTAAGGGCACAGCTGAGGTGAACAGAGGCTGGCTTGAGCACTGTTAACAATTCTATCAGCAGAAAGGAGTAACGTTATCCCTTGTTTGTACGCCATGACCTCACAACCCATAGGCACAATAAGAAAACAAGGTAGTTTATGATGCTCTGATATACCGGGGAGGGGTGGAACCAGCCATAAGCATATTTAGGTCTGCTATAAAAGACCCTGTATTCTCAACAGTGTGGGATCGACCAGCTTCCTTACTGCAATTCCTGTAATAAAGATTGATTGTTTGAAGAAATGACAAAATCTCTCTCACTTAATTAGAATTTCCATGACACCATGTACTCTTATAATCTCCACCAAGGTACAGCCAGAAGAGGACTGGCCATCACTCAGCGCCACGTTCCTCTCTAGTTTTCTTCCTAGGTTCCTGCCTGTCTAGGGAGTTTGTCCGAGCCATCGTGCTTCTACATCTGCATTGCTCGCCGTTTGGATTTTTAGGCTGGGTTTCTTTAAAAGCACTATGTGACACCTTTATAAATATATTTGATTGATTTGAAAATGCATTTAACTGAACTATGCAAGCAGATGATACATCTCCTTCAATTGTTTATATTTGCTTGCGACAACCAAACACAATTCCATATCACTTTTGCAATACAGTAATTAGTCTATTAATTTGTCGACAAGTTAACAAATGATATGTTGCATTCACATCTCCATCTCAACCAAAAATACCCTTACGAAAACAGATTGCAGTTTAAAGTGCAGTATGCTACAAATACTTAGTCTAAACTACTGTTTTTTATTACTGCAGCAATTTTGCAGTATATCTGCAGTTCCCATTTGAACTTTATTGTGCTTTAAAATGGTCGAAAATGCAGCGATAACCCGTTTAGGTGACAGCTAAAACAAAAATCAGACATTGATTTTCCATTGGAATTTTGTTGTGCTTTTAGATGGTTGAATGCATAGTGATAACACATTGGAATTCAACAAACCTTTGGTCATCTTTTTGATTCGGTGAAAATAGGTTGTAATCTCATTGATCAACATATCAACCAAAAATCACCCAATTCTCCACATGGAAAATGACGTGGTGTGCCCAGTGGGTAGGCACTCATTTTGAAATGTTTGTTTTCTCGGTTTCAACCCTAACCCAAACCTTTACCCTGACCTTAACCAGTTGGAAAGCCAAGCACCACAGAGTTTTTGGTATTTTGGCCCATTATTATTGGTATTTTCAAAAAGTAAAAAAGAAAAGTACAAACATTTATGAACATTTATATCTTCGTTAGTTTATCATACCGCCATGAATTGTAAGCACTACACTACATAACCAAAAGTATGTGGACACCTGCTCGTCGAACATCTCATTCCAAAATCATGGGTATTGATATGGAGTTGGTCCCCCCTTTGCTGAAATAACTGCCTCCACTCTTCTGGGAAGACTTTCCACTAGATGTTGGAACATTGCTTGTGGGGACTTGTTTCCATTCAGCCACAAGAGCATTAGTTGGAGACTGATGTTGGGCGATTAGACCTGGTTCGCAGTTGGTGTTCAAATTCATCCCCAAGGTGTTTGATGGGGTTGAGGTCAGGGCTCTGTGCAGGCCAGTCAAGTTCTCCCACAACAATATTGATAAACCATTTCTGTATGGACCTCGCTTTATGCACAGGGACATTGTCATGCTAAAATAAGAAAGGACCTTCCACCAGTTGGAAGCACAGAATCTTCTAGAATGTCATTGTACTCTGTAGAGTTAAGATTTCCCTACACTGGAACTAAGTAGCCTAGCCCGAACCATGAAAAACAGCCCCACTTCCACCAAAATGTACAGTTGGTAATGTGTTTGGGCAGGTAGCATTCTCCTGGCATCTGCCAAACCCAGATTAATCCGTCGGACTACCAGATGGTGAAGCGTGATTCTTCACTCCAGAGAATGTATTTCCACTGCTCCAGAGTCCAATGGGCGGTGAGCTTTACACCACTCCAGCCGACGCTTGGCATTGCACATGGTGATCTTAGGCTTGTGTGCAGCTGCTCGGGTCATGGAAACCCATTTCATGAAGCTCCCGACTAACAGTTCTTGTGCTGATGTTGCTTCCAGAGGCTGTTTGGAATGCAGTAGTGAGTGTTGCAACCGAGGACAGATTATTTGTACCCGATTCACACTTCAGCACTCTGCGGTCCTTAGCTGTTGTTGCTCATAGACAATTCCACTTCCCAATAACAGAACATACAGTTCCCCAGGGCAGCTCTAGCAGGGTAGATATTTGATTAACTGACTTGTTGGAAAGGCGGCATCCTATGACAGTGCCATGTTGAAAGCCACTGAGCTCCTTAGTCAGGTCATTCTACTGCCAATGTTTGTCTATGGAGATTATTGCATGGCTGTGTGCTCGATTGTATACACCTGTCAGACACGGGTGTGGCTGAAATAGCCGGATCCCCTAATTTGAAGGGGTATCCACATATTTTTGTATAGTGTACATCCATCATTTCAAAGCTCACCATATTGAATCACACTTATTAAAATCCCATTTCATAGAGAGTGTTACAAATTGGACTACGTGTAGTAACTTACTTTAAAGAGATGGTCAACAAATGTTTAATTTTAGCGTTATAATAACGTTGGTAGCAACATGTAAAAACATTGTGGAAGTCTGTTGCAGCTCAACTACAAAATCCACACAAAATAATAGCAAAGACAATATCAGCATGTAATGTAGCTACTTAGCTGTAAAATCACCTAAACAAACTGCAATATCAATTTAGGAGTATACAATCTCACCATGTCCAAACTGCAGATTGATGTGCCTCATAGAGTGGAGTCTAACATTCGCAACGGAGGATATACTTTTGAGGAGATGTGAAACGCTGCCCATGCCACGTCAATGAGCCGCACGGTGCATTCTGGATGATTCTGGGACTTCTCTCCTTCAAGGAGTGAATGGGAGTCTATTGGGCGCTAGCTCCAAAACCCAACATTAAGAATGAAGTTCGTCAACACGAAGTCAATCATTACAAATCTTTTCCGAGATGTGAGATAATTAACTTGCTATCTTTAGTATTGTATAGCTTTGGAATCATGACATTACATACGTTCGAGGAAAATAGGCACGTTTCTCGACATATACACTAACTCTGAGAAAGGATGATTAGCTTAGCAACCACGTGAAGCAGCATGACAAGGTGATCAGTTGACAGTCTGCTGGGTGGGACGTTACATATACCTTCACTCATTGGATTGCTATCTCCTTTCTATAATATATCTTGCAACGGCACCAGACAATGCACCCTGTGTAATACTCCGGGTGTCGTGGGTGTGGAGTCTGCATTCGCCCACTCCAGAGCACGGCCCGTGAGGCAGGAGATGAGGACACTCACCCTCTCCGCTCCCGAGGGAGTGGGTCTGACGGTGGCTAGCTATAGCTCCAGCTGAAGCAAAAACCCCTGGCAACCCGCCGCCGCTCCATCATAAGCACTTGGTAGCGTCAGACGGAGGGTGCTGGAGTCAGGAGATGGGGAGTCCGGAGCCGGGGGTGCCGAAGGTGAAGACAGGAGACCACTCCTCTCCCATCGGTCCATTCTCTCCATTACTTGATCCATCGCGGATCCGATCCGATGGAGGACGGTGGTGTGATGGAGAACCCGTTCCTCCATCGATGGGGGGGGGGGGTTGGCTGCTGCTCCTGCTGACTCCATTCCATTTTTAGGTGCGGGATTCTGTAATACACCGGGTGTCGTGGGTGTGGAGTCAAATGCAGGAGACAGAGAGTACAATGCTGTGCTCTTTAATTGCACCAACGCACCACAGGGTGCTCACAATAATAACGGCCCCAAAACACAGGGAATGAAAAATGACTACTGAAAAATGCACGACCAGGAACTAACACGTTCCTCTACTACAGAGCCGAAGGTTACAATGAATAATCTCGCACAACAACCAGGCGGGCTGGCTGTCTAATAAAGACAAACTAATCATCACAAACAGGTGCTACCAATAAAAATACAAGGAGGGGGAGGAAAGACAATCAGTGGCAGCTAATAGGCTGGTGACGACGACCGCCGAGCGCCACCCGACCGGGAAGGGAAACTCGTGACAGTACCCCCCCCCCCCGACACCGGCCTCGAGGACGAGGCGCAGGGCGATCCGGATGGAGGCGATGGAAATCCCTCAACATGGATGGATCCAAGATGTCCCCCACCGGTACCCAGCACCTCTCCTCCGGACCGTACCCCTCCCAGTCCACGAGGTACTGCAGGCCCCTCACCCGGCGTCTTGAGTCCAGAATGGCCCGGATCGTATACGCCGGGGACCCCTCGTCCAGAGGGGGAGGGACCTCCGGCACCTCACTGTCCAGCAGGGGACCAGCTACCACCGGCCTGAGGAGAGACACATGAAACGAGGGGTTAATACGATAATAGGAAGGGAGTTGTAATCGATAACACACCTCGTTTATTCTCCTCAGGACTTTAAAGGGCCCTACACACTGCGGACCCAGCTTCCATCAGGGGTAGGTTTCGGGTCGAGAGCCAGACTCTGTCCCCGGTACAAACATGGGGGCCTCACTGCGGTGGCGGTCAGCACTCCTCTTCTGCCGTCCACTCGCTTGTAGTAGAGATTCCTGGACGGCCCTCCAGGTCTCCTTGGAGCGCTGTACCCATTCCTCCACCGCAGGAGCCTCGTTCTGGCTCGGATGCCATGGTGCCAGGACCGGCTGGTACCCCAACACACACTGAAAAGGGGACACGTTAGTAGAGGAGTGGCGTAGTGAGTTCTGGGCAATTTCAGCCCAGGGAATGTATCGTGCCCACTCCCCTGACCGATCCTGGCAATACGACCGCAGAAACCTACCCACCTCCTGGTTCACTCTCTCCACCTGCCCATTACTCTCGGGGTGATAACCGGAGGTCAGGCTGACAGAGACCCCCAAACGCTCCATGAAAGCCCTCCATACCCGAGACGTGAATTGGGGGCCCCGATCAGAAACGATGTCCTCCGGCACCCCGTAGTGCCGAAAGACATGGGTGAATAACGCCTCCGCAGTCTGTAGGGCTGTAGGGATACCGGGCAATGGGAGGAGACGGCAGGACTTAGAGAACCGATCCACAATCACTAGAACCGTGGTGTTCCCCTGAGACGGCGGAAGATCGGTCAGGAAATCTACGGATAGATGTGACCATGGCCGCTGTGGAACGGGGAGGGGTTGTAATTTCCCTCTAGGAAGGTGCCTAGGAGCCCACCGAACAGGAGGAGACATAACCCTTAACGTCCTTAGCCAAAGTAGGCCACCAATACCTCCCCTGAAGGCTCCCCACTGTCCTCGTCACCCCAGGGTGACCCGAGGAGGGTAGGACATGAGCCCACCGAATCAGTTTGTCCCGAACACCAAGCGGCACGTACCTTCGCCCCGCCGGACACTGAGGCGGCTCAGGTTCCGCCCGTAACGCCCGCTCGATGTCCGAGTCCACCTCCCATACCACTGGTGCTACCAGCTTTGAGGCGGGAAGGATGGGAGTAGGTTCGGTGGACCCATCCTCCGTGTCGTAAAGGCGGGACAGTGCGTCAGCCTTGACGTTCTGGGAGCCCGGTCTATAAGACAAAGTAAACCAGAACCGGGTGAAGAATATGGCCCACTTTGCCTGACGTGGGTTAAGTCTCCTAGCTGCCCGAATATATTCCAGATTCTGGTGGTCAGCCCCGATGAGAAAGGGGTGCTTAGCCCCCTCAAGCCAGTGTCTCCACACCTTCAGAGCTCTAACCACCGCTAGCAACCCCCGGTCCCCCACATCCTAGTTACGCTCCGCTGGGCTGAGCTTCCTTGAGAAGAAAGCGCAGGGGCGGAGTTTTGGTGGCGTACCCGAGCGCTGTGATAGTACGGCACCCACCCCAGCCTCGGATGCATCCACCTCCACTATGAATGCTAGAGAGGGGTCCGGATGTGCCAACACGGGTGCATCAGTGAACAGCGCCTTCAACTTGTTGAATGCTCCGTCCACCTCTGCTGACCACTGCAACCGCACCGGGCCCCCCTTCAGCAGTGAGGTAATGGGAGCCGCTATCTGGCCAAAACCCCGGATAAACCTCCGGTAGTAGTTGGCAAAACCCAAAAACCGCTGCACCTGCTTTACCGTGGTCGGAGTCGGCCAATTACGCACGGCCCTAATGCGGTCGCCCTCCATCACCACCCCCGAGGTGGAAATGCGATAACCCAGAAAAGATACGGCTCGTTTAGAGAACACGCATTTCTCAGCCTTGACGTATAGGTCATGCTCCAGCAGTCTACCAAGCACCTTGCGTACCAGAGACACATGCGCGATCAGATCAGAATGTCATCGATATAAACAACCACTCCCTGCCCGCACAGGTCCCTGAGAATCTCGTCTACAAAGGATTGAAAATCGGCTGGAGCATTATTTAACCCATAAGGCATGACGAGGTACTCATAGTGGCCTGATGTGGTACTAAATGCGGTTTTCCACTCGTCTCCCTTCCGAATACGCACCAGACACGCTCCTGAGATCCAGTTTTGTGAAGAACTGCGCTCCGTGGAATGATTCCACCACCGTAGCGATGAGAGGTAGAGGGTAACTATACCCCACTGTGATGGCGTTTAGACCTCTATAATCAATACACGGACGCAAGCCTCCCTCCTTTTTCCTCACAAAAAAGAAACTCGAGGAGACGGGTGAGATAGAGGGCCGAATGTACCCCTGTCCCAGCGACTCCGTGACATATGTCTCCCTCGCCAACGTCTCCTCCTGGGACAACGGGTACACGTGACTCTTGGGAAGCGCAGCGTTTACCTGGAGATCTATCGTACAATCCCTTCCCGGTCGATAAGGTGGTAATTTAGTCGCTTTCACTTTACTGAAAGCGATTGCCAAATCGGCATACTCGGGGGGAATGCACACGGTGGAACCCTGGTCTGGACTCTCCACCGACGTGGCACCGATGGAAACTCCCAAACACCTTCCAGAACACTCCTCTGACCACCCCTGGAGAACCCCCTGTCTCCACGAAATTTTAGGATTGTGCCGGGCCAGCCAGGGAATCCCCAGCACCACTGGAAACGCAGGCGAATCAATAATAAAAAGAATGATGCGCTCCCTATGATTCCCCTGCGTCACCATGTCCAGTGGGACCGTGGTCTCCCTGACCATCCCTGACCCTAATGGCCGGCTATCTAGGGAGTGCACGGGAAAGGAAGAATCTATCGGCACAAGCGGAACCCCTAGCATAAGGGCGAGTCCGCGATCCATAAAGTTCCCAGCTGCGCCTGAATCGACTAGCGCCCTATGCTGGGAAGAGGGAAAAAAGTTAAGGAAAAAAGTTAAGACAAACATGTGGCCAACAAGGGGTTCTGGGTGAGTTTGATGCTGACTCACCTGGGGTGATCGAGAAGAGTTCCGCCTGCCATCTCTACTCCCAGACGGACCCCCCAGCACCAATCAGACGTGTGTCCTCTCCGACCACAGTTGGTGCAGGGAAGGCCTCCTCCTCCGGTACCCCTCGGCTGGGTGGTGGAACGCACAGGACCCTCTCCGAACGCCCGCGGGAAGCCAGCAGATTGTCCAGTCGAATAGACATGTCAATCAGCTCATCCAGTTACAGAGCGGTGTTCCGACACGCCAACTCCCTGCGGACGTCCTCCCGGAGACTACACCTGTAGTGGTCAATAAGGGCCCTGTCGTTCCACCCAGATCCTGCTGCCAAGGTCCGGAAGTCCAGCGCGTAATCCTGGGCGCGCCTCCTCTCCTGCCTGAGATGAAATAGTCGTTCTCGGCCGTCTGGAGGGTGATCAAACACGGCACGGAAGCGGCGGGAAAACTCTGGGTAGTGCTCCCGCGCTGAGTCTGGGCCATTCCAGACTGCATTCGCCCACTCCAGAGCACGGCCCGTGAGGCAGGAGATGAGGACACTCACCCTCTCCGCTCCCGAGGGAGTGGGTCTGACGGTGGCTAGCTATAGCTCCAGCTGAAGCAAAAACCCCTGGCAACCCGCCGCCGCTCCATCATAAGCACTTGGTAGCGTCAGACGGAGGGTGCTGGAGTCAGGAGATGGGGAGTCCGGAGCCGGGGGTGCCGAAGGTGAAGACAGGAGACCACTCCTCTCCCATCGGTCCATTCTCTCCATTACTTGATCCATCGCGGATCCGATCCGATGGAGGACGGTGGTGTGATGGAGAACCCGTTCCTCCATCGATGGGGGGGGGTTGGCTGCTGCTCCTGCTGACTCCATTCCATTTTTAGGTGCGGGATTCTGTAATACACCGGGTGTCGTGGGTGTGGAGTCAAATGCAGGAGACAGAGAGTACAATGCTGTGTTCTTTAATTGCACCAACGCACCACAGGGTGCTCACAATAATAACGGCCCCAAAACACAGGGAATGAAAAATGACTACTGAAAAATGCACGACCAGGAACTAACACGTTCCTCTACTACAGAGCCGAAGGTTACAATGAATAATCTCGCACAACAACCAGGCGGGCTGGCTGTCTAATAAAGACAAACTAATCATCACAAACAGGTGCTACCAATAAAAATACAAGGAGGGGGAGGAAAGACAATCAGTGGCAGCTAATAGGCCGGTGACGACGAACGCCAAGCGCCACCCGACCGGGAAGGGAAACCACCCTCGGTCGGACTCGTGACACCCTGGTCTATATAGGAAGACAAATAGGAAACATGTGCTAGACCCTCCTTTACATGAAACATTTCTCGAGGTAGAAATATCGCAAAAATATGATCAATGGCTCATTCAGATTAGACATCGGCCAGTATTGAAATCTGACATCTATGATAGACGTTTTCAAAATCTAAAAGTATTTCTATTAATTTCCAGTGTAGTGAGAATTACTTTATCACGGTGCTACATCATACCGGACGGATTTCTGCCTGCTTGAATACCAATAACTCAGATACATATGAAAAACTGAAATGACACAGGGAATCGATAGAACATCACTCGGGGATGCACAAAAACAATATAACATTCAAAATGGGTGAACCTCCATGGGTGAACCTCCATGGGTGAACTGCCATTTCCCTTAAATCAGACTTACCACATGCCAACAAATTTTTCTCAGCCTCGGAAGCATCTGTATTCACCAAATTTTGTGTGTTTATCCTTAGACGTATTCTCCAGACTTATACATAGGGAATTATTGATATATTGTCAAATGTTTATTTTAGATGGCAACCTTTTTGAAAACAAGGTCAAAAATGCATTTTCCATACCTTTCTTAAGGGCAGAGAAAGCTTGTTGGACACTAAGAAAGCTTTGTTGTAGAGCGTTTAACACAAAATCTGGCGAGGGGCCAGCTGAGTATACGACTGTATCATCTGCATATAAATGGATGGGAGAGCTTCCTACAGCCTGAGTTATGTTGTTGATGTAAATTGAGAAGAGTGTGGGGTCTAGGATCGAGCCTTGGGGTACACCCTGTCACCAAGGGTACACCCTTAGGTAGTTAGCAAACCAGGCCAAAACCCCTCAGAGACTCCAATTATCCTTAGCCGGCCCACAAGAATGGAATGGTCTACCGTATCAAAAGCTTTGGCCAAGTCAATAAAAATAGCAGCAAAACATTGCTTAGAATCAAGGCCAATGATGATCATTGAGGACCTTTAAGGTTGCAGTGACATATTCATAATCTGAGCAGAAACCAGATTGCATACCAGAGAGAATACTACAGACATCAAGAAAGCCAGTCAGTTGATTATTGACAAGTTTTTCCAACACTTTTAATAAACAGGGCAAAATAGAAATAGGCGTACAACAGTTAGTTATTGTGGGGAGTATGATCTTTGTGTCTCTAACTCATTATTCACAATTCATTCATGATTTTCCATAATCATGGTAGCGTCCACATTAATGTAGAAGTTCAGAAACATCTATTCTTACTTACAATAAAAGTGACTCCAGTATAAGAAGTCATTATTCACCCTTCAGTTCCT